>NC_052156.1:93091595-93328167 GCF_902713615.1 Scyliorhinus canicula
CCCACCCCCGTCACCCGAATTCTCCGGCACTGGAGATTCGGCAGGGGCGGGAGTCGTGCCGCGCCGGTCGGCGGCCGCTTGCAGCGGCCCCCCCCGGCGATTATCCGACACGCGATGGGGCGAAGTCCCGCTGGTTCTTTGCCACTCCCGCCGGCGTAGATCAGGCTCGGGACCTGGTGGCGTGGGCGGGCTCGGGGTCCTGGGGGGGCGCGGGGCAATCTGGCCCCAGGGGGTGCCCCCACGGTGTCCTGGCCCACGATCGGAGCCCACCGATCCGCGGGCGGGCCTGTGCCGTGGGGGCACTCATTTCCTACGCGTCGGCCGTGTCAGCCTCTGCGATGGCCGACGTGTAGGTGAACCCCCCCCCTGCACATGCACGGGGATGACGTCAGCAGTCGCTGACGCTTCCCGCGCATGCGCGGACTCTCGCCGGCTGGCGGAGTCCCTTCGGTCCCAGCTGGCGCGGCGCCAAAGGCCTTCCACGCCAGCCAGCGGGACGCAAACCACTCCGGCGCCGGCCGAGCCCCTGAAGGTGCGGAGGATTCCGCACCTTCGGGGCGGGCCGACGCCAGAGTGGTTCACGCCACTCCGTCCCGCCGGGTACGGGAGAATCCCGCCCCATGTTCATGGGCAGATTAGCTGATTTGTTGCAAAGTTTGATAACGGCAGATTTGAAGTGGAGGGTGTAGTGCTTGAGGAAAGGGAACTGTTGACAATATTAGCTAACATCCTCTCTGGCTACAGGCAGAGAACAACAGTACTAGTAATGTTGTGCCATTGTTCAACTAGGGAGAAATCGATAGCCCAAGTAATTACAATTCAGTCAGCCTAACCAGTAGTGGGAAAATTACATAAGTGAGGGACTGTATAAATCGTCATTTAGTGAGAGATAGATTGACAAGACAGTGAGTATGGAAGGTCATGTCCGGCTAACTTGAATTAACCTTTTGAGGAGGTAACAATGAGAGTGTTTGATGTATTTTTGCAGCCCTTTTACAAGGTTCCATATGGTCAGAAAAGTTAAAATCCAACGGAAATGGCAATATGGATCCAAAATTGGCTCAGTGGCAGGAAGCAAAGGGTCAATGTCTGCTTATTTAAGTGGATGGCTGAATCCTCAAAGGTTCTGCAAGCCAATGACATCGTGCTTTGGTTTTCATGGCAAATACTTTGAACAATTAATTTATGGGATGCGGGTGTCACTGGCTGGACCAGCGTTTATTGCCCACCCCTAACTGCCCTTGAGGAGGTGATGGTGAGCTGCCTACTTGAACCGCTGCAATCCCTCCGTGACGTGTAGGTACACTCACAGGAGGGAGATCCAGGATTTTGACCTAGCGACAATGAAGGAATGGTGATGATATATTTCCAAGTCAGGATGGAGAACTTCCAGGTGATGGTGTTCCTAGATATCTGCAGCCCTTATCCTCCTAGATGGTAGTGGTCGTGGTTTTGGAAGGTGCTGCCTAAGTGAGTTCCTGCAGTGCATCTTGTGGATGGTACACACAGCTGCCACTGTTCATCAGTGGTGGAGGGAGTGAATTTTGGTGGATAGAGGTAGCATTAAAGAGGACTGCTTAGTCCTGGATGGCATTGAGCTCTTGAGTGTTGTTGGAGCTGCACTCATCCAGGCAAGTGAAGAGTGTTCCATTACACTCCTGAATTGTGCCTTGCAGATGGAGGACAGGCTTTGATGAATCAGCAGGTGAGTTCAACACCACAGGTTCCTAGCCTTTGACCTGCTCTGGCAACCACAGTATTAATATGTTTAGTCCAGTTCAGTTTCTGGTCAATGGTAATCCCCAGGAATTCAGCGATAGTAATTCAATTGAATGTCAAGGAGCGATGGTTTGACTCTCTCTTGTTGGAGATGGTCATTGGGTAGCAGGGTAGCATGGTGGTAACATAAATGCTTCACAGCCTCAGGGTCCCAGGTTCGATTCCCGGCTGGGTCACTGTCTGTGCGGAGTCTGCACGTCCTCCCCGTGTGTGCGTGGGTTTCCTCCGGGTGCTCCGGTTTCCTCCCACAGTCCAAAGATGTGCGGGTTAGGTGGATTGGCCATGCTAAATTGCCCGTAGTGTCCTAAAAAGTAATGTTAAAGGGGGAGTTGTTGGGTTTCGGGTATAGGGTGGATATGTGAGGTTGAGTAGGGTGATCATTGCTCGGCACAACATCGAGGGCCGAAGGGCCTGTTCTGTGCTGTACTGTTCTAAATTCTAAATTGAGGGCCGAAGGGCCTGTTCTGTGCTGTACTGTTCTATGAAATCTATTCTATTGCCTGGCACTTATGCGGCACAAATTATCCTTGACACCTGCCAGTCCAAGCCTGGATATTTCCCAGGTCTTGCTGCATTTGGACTTGGACTGCTTCAGTATGTGAGGAACCACGAATGGTACTGAATATTGTACAGTGATCAGCAAACTTCCCCACTTCTGATCTTATGATGGAAGGGATGGTCATTGATGAAGCAGCTGAAGATGATTAGGCCTAGGACGGTACCCTGAGGAACTCCTGCAATGATGTTCTGGAACTGAGACGATTGATCTCCAACCACCATAACCATCTTCCTTTGTGCCTTGAGGTATGACTCCAGCCAGCCAAAGCTTTTCCCCCTGATCCGCATTGACTCCAGCTTGGCTAGGGATCCTTGATGCCATACTCTGTCAAGGGCAGTAACTCTCACCTTACCTCTGGCACTCAGCTCTTTTGTTCATGTTTGAAAAAAGGTTGTAATGAGGTCAGGAGCTGAGATACTCTATAGCAACCCAAACTGAGAGTCTGTGAGCAGGTTATTGCTGAATAAGTGCTGCTTGATAGCATTGTTGATGACTCCTGCCATCACTTTGCTGATTATCGACAGTAGTCTGATGGAGATGGTAATTGGCCGGGTTGAATTTGTCCTGTTTCTTGTGGACAGGACATATATGGGCAATTTTCCACATTGCCAGGTAGATGCCAGTGTTATAGCTGTACTGGAACAGCTTGGCTAGGGACGCGGCAAGGTCTAGAGCACAAATCTTCAGGACTGTTGCCAAAATGTTATCTGGACCCATAGCCTTTGCAATATCCAGTATCTCAGCCATTTCTTAATATCACATAAAGTGAATAAAATTGGCTGAAGACTGACATGTGTGATGATGGGTACCTCCAGATGGGGCCCGGTCTGTCTGTGGTATGGGTTTGTTTGTGAGTTGTACGGATGTGTCTGTGTGTGTTTGAGGATATGTCGCTGTGCATTATGTTACGATCCCAGTTGATCTTATAACTGGTTGGGAAGATCCTTGGCTCAAAAGACTGTCAGCAGAATTCTCTGTCGGCGGGATCCTCCAGTCTGCCGGTCCGCCGACAGAGAATTCTGCTGACGGTCTTTCCCACGGATTTCCCGGCAATGTGGGGTGGCCACAATGGGATACCCCATTGGCCGGAGGACCCCACGCCGGCGAGGGCATGCCATGCTGGAAAACGCAGTTAGCGGGCCGCCCCATAACTGTTTTTTTTTAGAAAATATGGAGGAACAGAGTCAGGAAAAAAACATATATTAAACATGAAAAGTTGGATTATTATGCAACACTCCTTTACCTCCCCCCCACGCCCCTTCTTAGTTTAGCAAATACGCACACATTTAAAGATTAACATGTATTATAATGTACATCTCAAGCTCCAATGGCCTCATTAACACAAAAATTCATTTTAAAGCACAGAAGATGACTATGGTCAAATACACGCACTCCACTCTGAACCCAAGTTAGTGTCTGTGGATTTCTCCTCAGATCTCCCACCCACAGATGATGAACACGTGAGAGTTTCCAAACTCCACTCCCAAAAACATGCTTTAAAACCTTCTCCGTTACCAGCTGCTCTTCAGATCACTGTACTTGTTTTTTTAACCATTACTCGATGGTATGGCTTTTTTTTGTGGACGAGTCTGTCTGTGTACAGTTGTGTCTGTGTGTGTTGTAGGAATATGTATGTGTCTGTGTGTTGTACAGATGTGTCCATTTGTGTTTGTGGATGTGTGTGTGTGTACGTTGTATGGATGTGTCTGTGTTGTACAGATGTGTCTGTGTTTGTTTGTGGACGTGTCTGTGTGTGTTGTACGGACGTGTCTGTGTGTGTTGTGTACATGTGCCTGTGTTGTGCAGATGTGTCTGAGTATGTTGCGTGAATGTGTCTGTGTTTGTTGTGAGCATGTGCCTGTGTGTGCTGTGTGCATGTGTGCTATACAGATGTGTCTGTGTATTGTGTGGATGAGTGTGTGTAGTACGGATATGTCCGTGTGTGTGTGTGTGTTGTATGAATGTGTCTGTATGTGTTGTATGGATGTGTCTGTATGTGTTGTACAGATGTGTCTGTGTTGTTTGTGGACGTGTCTCTGTGTGTTGTACTGATGTGCCTGATTGTGTAATACAGATGTGCCTATGTGTGGTGTGCGGATGTGTCTGTGTACAAATGTGTCTGTCTGTCTGATGCACAATCAATTGTACAAAGACTAGAGTTGGATACAACTGAGGCTTTATTGCTCTAAGATGTGTGGCCTCCCACAGCAGCTGGCGAAATGGCTACTGAATGAGGACACGCATATTTATACTCTGCCTACTGGGCGGAGCCAGCAGGCAGGGACTACTGGCGAACCTGTAGTACAGGTCCTACCTTACATCACCTAATACAGGTGTAACAGTGGTTTACCACACTGTGTTGTAGAAATGTGTGTGTTTCTGGCTTTGTGTGTTGTGCGGATGTGTCTGTTTGTGTGGGCATGTGTCTCTGTGTTGTATGGATGTGTCTTTGTTTTGCGGATGTGTTTGTGTGTTGTATGAATGTGTCTGTGTTTGTTGTGAGGATGTGCCTGTGTGTGTTGTGTGCATGTGTGCTGTATGGATGTGCCTTTGTGTTGTGTGGATCTGTCTGTGTGCGTTGTATGGATGTGTTGCGTGGATGTGCCTGTGTGCGTTGTATGGATGTGCCTGTGTGTGTTGTACGGATGTGTCTATTGTGTGGATTTGTCTGTGTTGCCCGGATGTGTCTGTAAATACACTTTGGGCATACCCAGCGCTGGGGGAGTTTTGGAAGGGGGTAGCAAGGACGGTGACGAGGGTGGTGGGATCCAGGGTCAAGCCAGGCTGGGGACTCGCAATTTTTGGGGTTGCAGTGGAGCCGGGAGTGCAGGAGGCGAAAGAGGCCGGTGTCCTGGCCTTTGCGTCCCTAGTAGCCCGGTGGAGGATTTTGCTCCAATGGAAGGATGCGAGGCCCCCAAGCGTGGAGACCTGGATCAATGATATGGCGGGGTTTATCAAATTGGAGAAGGTGAAATTTGCCCTGAAGGGATCAGTACAGGGGTTCTTTAGGCGGTGGCAGCCTTTCCTGGACTTCCTGGCGGAACGGTAGGGAAATAGGCCGGCAGCAGCACGGTAGCATGGTGGTTAGCATAAATGCTTCACAGCTCCAGGGTCCCAGGTTCGGTTCCCGGCTGGGTCACTGTCTGTGTGGAGTCTGCACGTCCTCCCCGTGTGTGCGTGGGTTTCCTCCGGGTGCTCCGGTTTCCTCCCACAGTCCAAAGATGTGCGGGTTAGGTGGATTGGCCACGCTAAAATTTGCCCGTAGTGTCCTAAAAAGTAAGGTTAAGGGGGGGGGTTGTTGGGTTACGGGTATAGGGTGGATACGTGGGTTTGAGTAGGGTGATCATTGCTCGGCACAACATTGAGGGCCGAAGGGCCTGTTCTGTGCTGTACTGTTCTATATTCAATGTTCTAACCCGGGGGGGAGGGGGGGGGGGGGTGATTGGGTTTAGGGAGAAGTGTGTACATGGGTTTGTGGGATGTGGCGTGTGTTATCTCTTTCCTTTCTGTTGTTTGCTTTTTTTGTTTTCGATTTAGTAGTTGCTTTTGTAGGGGGGTAGGTGTTGTTCTTGGGTTTTTACAATGGTTATGCTGTTAATATTGTTTTGTTGTTTATATTTTGTGAAAATCTCAGTAAAAATTATTTTTTTTTAAAATCACTGTAAATACACAAGGGGTTAATGTAGATACACTAGGACACTAAATACACAAGGGGTTAATGTACATACAGTACACCTAGCTAGACACTAGAGGGAGCACCAGAGACATCATGACACAGACATTCAAACAATAGGCCAGTAAGATAGGACACGGCCAATGGGCAGTCATGACACACACAGAGGTGACACTACCACAGGAGGGCATTACACCAACCCATATATAAGGACATAGCACACATGATCTTCCTCTTTCCAGTGGAGACACTTAGTGAGTACACAGAGTTGATTGAAACACATCACACCCACCATGTGGATTGTAGCAGACTCTTAGTTAGTCTGAATAGCTATAGCAGGATTAACAGGAGAGCCGAATCCAAGTAGGAGAATCGTTAACAGTTTAATAAATGTGTTAAAGCTATCTCCAAGTCTGAACCTTCCTTTGTCAGCTTATGCTACGTCAAGAGCATAACACAACAGTGTCTATGTGTGTAATACCACGTGTCTGTGTGTGTTGTACAGATGGGCCTCACGGTAGCATGGTGGTTAGCATCCATGCTTCACAGCTCCAGGGTCCCAGGTTCGATTCCCGGCTGGGTCACTGTCTGTGTGGAGTCTGCACGTCCTCCCCGTGTGCGCGTGGGTTTCCTCCGGGTGCTCCGGTTTCCTCCCACAGTCCAAAGATGTGCGGGTTAGGTGGATTGGCCATGCTAAATTGCCCGTAGTGTAAGGTTAATGGGGGGATTGTTGGGTTACGGGTATACGGGTTACGTGGGTTTAAGTGGGGTGATCATTGTTCGGCACAACATCGAGGGCCGAAGGGCCTGTTCTGTGCTGTACTGTTCTATGTTCTATGTTCTATGTGTCTATGTGTTGTGTAGAAGTGTCTGTGTGTGTTGTACAGATGTATCTGTGTGTGTTATACAACATGTCTGTGTGTAGATGTGTCTGTGCGTTGTGATTATGTTGTTGGATCTTCTGAGTATTGTATTCATAATTCATTCTTTGACCTTGGGTATTCAGGAGCCAAGGCATCTTGATTCTCTTCAGCACATTTTAAATGTGCTGATATTTTCTGTGTGCAGTTATGTTATGAGGAAGTCAATGCCTTTGCAAAGCATGTTTCTGCTTCCTTAGCTGATCCTGTCAAGCTAACTCACAACATGAACAAATTTAACTTTGTTTTCTATCCTCAGCAAATAGCATGGTTGACATGGACCTGATGAATAACAGCATCGGGATTCTGGTGAGTGCTGCTGTGGACCTTCGCATCCAAGGGAAGTCCCTGAAACCTGCAGGTAGGTAAATCTGTCCAGTCATCCAGTTACAGTCACCTCTCCCCAGATTATCCAATTTTCAGCACTGAGTTCCCAATTAAATATTCTCCTATTTTTGTTTTAGTGGTTGGAGTGAAGCTGGACTATGAAGCGTGGGTGTCAAAATTTAAAATTCTAGCCAGTAACCAGACCAATCGAGACCAGTTGGAACCACGCAAGGTAACACAGTGAAGTTCATTACAGATTTCTGGGATGTGTTTTAACAGTTTGATATAACTGAATGACTTGCGAACCATTTCAAAGGGTAATTACATGTCAAGTACATTGCTTTGTGCATGTTTGTACATGTGAAGTTATCTATCTCTGTGTGTGCTCTGGGCATATATGTGACTGCGTGTGTGTGTTGTGTGGGTGCATGTTTATCACTAGAATGTATGTGTGTTTTATTAATTCCTTCAGGGTAGTGAGCATCGCTGGCAAGGCCAGCATTCATTTCTGATTCCTAAATTCCCTTGAGAAGGTGGTTGCGAACTCCCTTCTTTTTAGATTTAGATTTAGTGTCACGCCGAGTATTGTTCTGTGTAGCGCCCAGTCAGATCAGACAGTACATGAAAAATATAGAACAGACGATAGATAAACAATGTAAATACATCGACAGAGACATCGGGTGAAGCGTACGTTTGTGTAGTGCCACACAGTAGAGAGGATGCGTAGAGAGATTAGATCAGTCCTTAAGAGGGTCATTCAGGAGTCTGGTAGCAGTGAGGAACAAGCTGTTTTTGAATCTGTTAGTGCTTGTTCTCAAACTTTTGTATCTCCTGACTGAATGGAATTTATTGAATTCTTCCTGAATGTAGCTGGGAGGCATGCAGGCCTTTTCATGAGGAAATTAAGAGATAACAGCTGGGCTGAGTGTGATGTTGCATGTACACCAGACCAGATGTGGCTGGTAGATTTTCTTCCCTAAAGGGCATTTGTGAAACCCATGCTGCGGGATTCTACATTCCTGAGACTAAGTGTTGTCGCCGGGGAAGGATTTGTGGATTTACATGACAGCAAAACTGCCTTGTCCCTGGACCGATTCAGCGACCATTAAGCTGCTAGCACTGGCAACAAGTGGAACACAATCAGTTCCAATGAGAAATGGTGCTGGATTCGCAATTGACACTCAGGAGGCTGACAAGCTGCAGCCGCATATCCACACTGCACTCCCTACACACACCTCCCCAACCAACAATTTGGCAGCAAGGAGAGCGGCCCTGGGATTCCCGGAGGCCAAGCTTGTGACCCTCCAAGCCTCCGTGGAGGAGAGGCGGGCCAACCTGTACCCCAGCCCGGGAAGGAGGCTGCCAGCCGTTCGCTGTGCCTGGGTGCAGGTGGCAGAGGAAGTAAATGCTACAAGCAACACCAGAGGAAGTAGTGCTACGGCCTGCAGTGCCGTAAAAAAACTGCACAACCTCCTCAGGGTGGCCAGGGTGAGTAGGCAGCATGTGCCGATTGACCCTCATCCCGGTTGGGTACTTTAGTGAAGATGACTTGCAGATGATACTAAGATTGGTGGAGTTGCAGATAGCGAGGAGGACTGTCAGAGAATACAACAAAATATAGATAGATTGGAGAGTTGGGCAGAGAAATGGCAGATGGAGTTCAATCCAGGCAAATGCAAGGTGATGCATTTTGGAAGATCAAATTCAAGAGCGGACTATATGGTCAATGGAAGGGTCTTGGGGAAAATTGATGTGCAGAGAGATCTGGGAGTTCAGGTCCATTGTACCCTGAAGGTGGCAACGCAGGTTGATAGAGTGGTCGAGAAGGCATACAGCATGCTTGCCTTCATCGGACGGGGTATTGAGTACAAGAGTTGGCAGGTCATGTTACAGTTGTATAGGACTTTGGTTCGGCCACATTTGGAATACTGCGTGCAGTTCTGGTCGCCACATTACCAGAAGGATGTGGATGCCTTGGAGAGGGTGCAGAGGAGGTTCACCAGGATGTTGCCTGGTATGGAGGGTGCTAGCTATGAAGAAAGATTGAGTAGATTAAGATTGTTTTCGTTGGAAAGACGGAGGTTGAGGGGGGACCTGATTGAGGTCTACAAAATTATGAGAGGTATGGACAGGGTGGATAGCAACAAGCTTTTCCCAAGAGTGGGGGTGTCAGTTACAAGGGGTCACAATTTCAAGGTGAGAGGGGGAAAGTTTAAGGGAGATGTGCGTGGAAAGTTTTTTACGCAGAGGGTGGTGGGTGCCTGGAATGCTTTACCAGCGGAGGTGGTAGAGGCGGGCACGATAGCATAATTTAAGAAGCATTTAGACAGGTATATGAATGGGTGGGAACAGAGGGAAGTAGACCTTGGAAAATAGGAGACAGGTTTAGATAAAGGATCTGGATCAGCGCAGGCTGGGAGGGCCGAAGGGCCTGTTCCTGTGCTGTAATTTTCTTTGTTCTTTGTTCTTTGTTCCTGGAATATTATGTGGTGCTTACTGGAACACCGTCTGGTGCTCACCACACAAATGCTCCGGTACGTCAGGTGGAGGTAGGAACTCCCAAGTGGGTGGAGGATTGGAGGGAGGGCTGACCACAGGGTTTAGCTGCCGGCCAAATGGGTTTCGGGCTTCTGGAACGGATAGTCACATCGATTGTGGAGATGCAGTCGTAAAGCCAGGGACTGCATGAGGGGTTGGCAGCGAGCATCCAGCACCTGCATGTGCAGGTGGCGGAGTGCAACTGCGTGCAGGAGCAGGAGGTGGTGCCGGCCATGTGTGCCACCCACCAACACCGCATGGGTGGTGACCACGGTGGAGGCTTTGGGATGAGGGTTTTGGCCATGGATCAGCATGTCCAACTCCTGGGGCATTATGTGCAGGTGGTGGCCGAGGCCCAGGACAGGTCTGCCTTAGCACAGGCAACCATGTGCCAGAGCCACCTGGACATGGCAGTGGCACTCCAGAGCGTGGCCCAGTCACAGCAGGCCATGACTGACAACTGCGGCGGCATTGCCCAGGCATTGGCCGTCATGGCACAGAAGCAGAAGAAGGTGGCCCTTCCTAGAAGGAGATGGCAAAGTTACTGGCTGATGTGGCTCAGTCACAACGTGATGTGGCGCAGTCCCAGGTGGAGGTGGCCCACTTCCTGTGCTCAATGAGCGAGAGAATGCAGACCATGGTCGTCGATACAGGTGTCGGGACTCCAGGACTGGCAGCGCCAGGTGGCGGGGGAGCCTCAAGGGACAGCTCCGCTGGTACCCCCATCCCATGCAGTAGCCTAGGGTACTCCGAGGGAGCAGGAGGTGATGGGGCACATGCCAGTGTCTCCCGCGGGGGAGGTGCCAGAACACCGCAGAACCTTGGACTACCCCCTCCTCTCCTCCTGTCCCCGGTGCATCTGGTGGATAGCAGGCAGAACAGTGCAGCATCACGCCATGTTGGACACCCGAGCAGCAGCCAGGCCCGTCCAGGCCCTGTCGCCCTAGAAGACAGCCACCAAAAGGAACCCTGGCCGCAGGGCAGGAATCACAGCTGGCCGTCTCCACTCCTCATGTATCATCTGGAGATTCACCTAGACGTAGCGTTAGGGACCGTAAGGCCAGAAAAGTAGGCACCTGTTAAGTTGGCACGAGTGCAGGACAGAGTTTAGTGATACGGACTAGGGCAAGTTTCTGTGTATATGTTTTCACATGAAACACAATGTTACAACCTGCCTTGGTGTTCTGTCAGAAGGGTGTGAGGGGTGGGTTGGTCTGGGCTGGCCGCAGAGGGGGCAAGGATTGGGGCGGCAGAATTTGCGGATTGGCAGACGTGGGTGGACTAGGCTCAGGGACCGCAGTTCAGCCAGCGCTCACCGCTCTCGTATCCCACCCCCATCCCACCATCCCCCCAACCATCTCCACCTCCGCCACCCCAGAATCGATGGGACTGTGTGACGGAATGACCAGCTCATATGCAGGGATCTCCTCAGTGGGCGTTGTAAAGTTCTACTGTGGGCAGGAGCCAGACGTTGTTAAATTATGCGGAGCACCAGAGCTACTTAGAGCAGGTCATCATCATCCTCCATCCCATGGACCTGACCCTCTGTTGCTGCAAAACCTCGGCTGGCGACCTTTGGGAGGAGGGTATGGTGGAGGGTGGGGGGGTGTGGGGGTGGGGGCACCCATACGGCTGGTATCACTCTGCAGAACCAGGGGCCAAGGTGTGTGGTCAGTGGGGTGTGCAGCAAGATGGCTGCCTTGCAGGCATTCGGTCCATGCCTGGGCACCCCTACAGTCAAGTGGAAAGTCACCCAGCCCCACGCCCATGCCCCATTCACTGGTCGTCCCGCCCACCCCAGCTGGCCCTGGCATGCCTCCCCGCCCCCCACGAGCTAGCCCGGCCGGTGTCAGGACCGACACTTTCTTCTCCCTCATCAGCCACGGTGCTTTTACTCGATTTTTAAAAGCATAAGTGAACCTTGCCATTGGGAATTCACCTTGGTGGAGGCGGGAATCCCGGAGGTCCTGGAGAATACCTGGTCATGCCCACTAATGATATGGCAACAGTGTTTCCCGTATGTACAGAGTGGAACATATTGATGCCGCTATCGAGGCACCGTTGAATTGCGATTTTGCGTGAAACTGGGCACGCCACGGTTTTGGCGTCAAAACCGATTCTGCACCCAATCGTGTTTCACGAGTCCAGTCTCAGCTGACAGAGATTCCCGCCCATGAGTTTTACAACAATCCAGTAGCATTATGGTAATTATTACAATTACCAGTTTGTTGCAGTTTTATTTAATTAATTGAAGTTAAATTTCCCGGGTGCCAGGATACAATTTATATTCATGTCTATCGAACATTAATCCAGGCCTTTGGATTATTAGTCCAGGAACCCATCTATTTTGCTCACACCGACCTGTTTTGGGATGTATGTATTGGAATCTATGTGTGTATTTGGATTGGAATTTATGGGTCCATGAGTGTGGGTGTTGGGATGTGTGTGATCCTTATGCTGACCCCCTGCCCTGTTATTCAACAGTGTATATGTCAGTAGAAGACCTTATACTGACCCCTGGTCTATTATTGAGTTCTTTGTCTCCCAGTACCCAATTCCGCTGACGTTCTTTTTTTCACAGTATTGTTTAGTTTGTGTCAGCATTGTTCAGGTTTGATTTAATCCTGCCAGGATTTGTTGATATGAAAGGTTGAAGCTGTTAATTTTGAAGTGCTATGACAGTGACAATGGGTACAGTCGATGAAAATGCAACCAGAGAGATAAATTGACTTTCTCCTATTATTTCTTTGCAGTGCATGCCATCTTCTGACTGTGAGATGGACTGTGACATTAACAGTGAGGTGGGTATGAAGAACTTTTGATTCTAAATTATTGGTACAGTCTTGGCAGTTGCCAAAACAGAGCTACGATATAGCCAGCAGAGTTTTAGAAGAGATCATTTTATGCAGAGGAAGCAGCTACTTGATATTTAAGGCGGCCAATGGACAGAATCTGAGGTTCACTTCTCTGCTCTATTCCCAGTCAGCTGATCTCAATCAGACTGGCAGTCTGGGTAGTTTCTGTTGGCCTCAGTACCCAGAGTTTGAGGTGGACAAAATCAGCTTCTGGCTGCTCACAATGTTTCTCAGTGGTTGTGGTGTGTAGGCTTTTGTTTGATGACAGAATTAAGAAAGTTTTGCATCTAACCTTTGCATGGTTGACTGTCCAGGCATCTCCAAAGCCTCTCCACTGTCATTCAGCTGGTGGCACTGCGCTCATGTGAATCTATTCTTAACTATATAATTTTAACCAGAGAACTACTTGCAATGGCATCTCTTGTGCTGCCGCATCATTCACTCTGGTCCCCAAATGTTCCATCCTTGACCCTTTGCATGCTGCCCCTGAACTTGTATATTTCTCTAGTTCCTCTCCTATCTTCCCTCATGTCTCCTCGGAGCTCATGTTATCCATGAGACCTACCTCCTGCTCCCTCAATCCTACTCCCACTAAACTGCTAACCACCTAACTTATTTTGTAGCAACCATGTTAGCTGATATTGTCAAAAGATGTCTCTCCTCAGTTACTTTCCTTTCGCCTTCAAATCTCCCGTCATCACCTCCCTCCTCAAAAATTAACTCTTGAACCCCTATCCCATCTTCAACCTCCTTTAGCTTTCCAAAAATGTTGATAACTATATTGTCTCCCAAACCATGTGCATCTTTCCTGGATCTCCATGTCTGAATCCCTCAGTTGACACAGCACCAAAATGGCTGGTATCAGAAGTCACAAATAACATTTTCTGTGGAAAAAAGCAAATACTGCGGATGCTGGAATCTGAAACGAAAGGGAAAATGCTGAAAAATTTCAGCAAGTCTGGCAGCATCTTTAGGGAGAGAAAAGAGCTAACGTTTCGAGTCCGATGACTCTTTGTCAAAGCTGTAACATTTTCTGTGACTGTGACAAACGAAAATATTCCCTCTTCATTCTTCTTGACCTGCCAGCAGCCTTTGATGTGGCTAACCACATCATTCTATCCCAATGCCTCTCCATTGAGTTTGCTCCCGCCTGGTATCCATCTAATTATAGCCAGAGTGTCACTTCCAATGGCTTTTCTTTCTATTCCACACAGTTATCTCTGGGACCTCAAGCATCCATCCTTGGCCTCCTCCAATATCCCATCTACATGTTGCTCCTCAGTGACATTATCCAAAAGTTCAGCGTGGGTGTCCATGCATATATTGATAGTACCCAGTACCTCACCTCTGCCAAACCCCACCACAGTCTCCGCAGGGGGGTGGACTTTAACCCCCCAAAATGGTCAAGGTTGCATTGGGTAGGAGGCTAAAAGTCTGAGTCCTAGCCCACTGCCATTTCAACTTTAGAGTTCTATCCAACTCGGTTTCCCAGGGGAGCACAGATAATTGGATCCAGAAAATAAATGCTTTTCAGTTACCTGCTGAATCCAGTGTAGCTTCCTCACCAAACCCCACAATCTGACATCCCCCATCTCCTCTGATCTATCTCCAATTTTCCTCCATACTCACCAAAGTCCCTGTCATGCAACAATCCCTCCCCCTCCCAAAGGCCTCTGTCTATCCCACCTCACCCTGTCTTTAATAGCTCAGGCCTCTGATTCCTGCAAACCAATTCCCAACTCCCCCACACTTTAGTCTCTGATCCCTCAGACCTCAAATCCCCAACCACCAGCCCTGGCCTTTAATTTCTCAAGACATCAATCTCCAACCCGCCATAAGACCACAAGATGTAGGAGCAGAAATAGGCCACTTGGTTCATTGAGTCTTCACCGGCATTCACCAGCATTCAATGAGATCATGACTGATCTGATATGATAATCCTCAACTCCACTTTCCCACTTTATTCCCATAGCCCTTGATTCCCTTACTGATTAAAAAGTATGTCTATCTCAGCCTTGAACATACGTAATGACCCAGCCTCTACAGCTCTCTGAAGTAAAGAGTTCCACAGATACACTACCCTCTGAGAGAAGAAAATCGTCCTCACCTCTGTCTGAAATGGGCGACCCCTTACTCTGAAATTATGTCATCTGGTCCTAAATTCTCCTTTAAGGACACAAGAACATAAGAATTAGGAGCAGGAGTAGGCAATTCTGCCCCTCGAGCCTGCTCCACCATTTAATATGATCATGGCTGATCTGATCTTGGCCTCACCTCCACCTTCCTGCCACTCCCCATAACCCATTATCCTGCTACTAATTAAAACCTATCTATCCCTCCTTAAATTTGTTTAGTGCACTCTGGGATAGGGAATTCCACAGATTGACAACCCATTGAGTGAAATAATTCCTCCTCATTTCTTTTTTAAATCTGCCACACCTTAGCCTAAAACTATGGCCTCTCATTCTAGAATGTCCAACGAGCGAAACTTCTGCTCCACATCTACCATGTCAATCCCCTTTAGCATCTTATATACTTATATATCTCCTCTCGTTCTTCTAAATTCCAGCAAGTATAGGCCTAACCTGCCCAATCTCTCTTCATAACACAAGTCCTTCATAGAATCTCTACAGGACCATAGAATCTCTATGGTACAGAATGAGGCCATTCGGGCCATTGAGTATGTTCCGGCTTTCCGAAAGAGCACCCTACCTGAGCACACTTCCCAGAGAAAAGTAAACAAGCCTATCCAACCTCTCTTTTAACTTATTTGTTCTATCCCAGGCAACATTCTGGTGAACCTTCTCTGCACCCGTTCCAGTGTAATTACATCCTTCCTACAAAGTGGCGATCAGAATTGCACACAGTTCTCCAATTGTGGCCTCACCAAAGTTCTATACAACTCCAACATGACCACCCTGCTTTTGTAATCAATGCCCCGATTGATAAAAGCGAGTGTCCCACATGCCTTTTTCACCATCCTATTAACCTGCCTTCAGAGATCTATGGACAAACACGCCAAGGTCCCTTTGTTCTTCGGAACTTCCCAGTGTCAGACCTTTCATTGTATACTTTCCAATTATTAATGTTCCCTACTCTTGTACAATTCCCTCATGTAATATGATGTGGAGATGCCAGTGCTGGACTGGAGTGGACACAGTAAGAAGTCTTACAACACCAGGTTAAAGTCCAACAGGTTTGTTTTGAATCACCAGCTTTCGGAGTGCAGCTCCTTCCTCAGGTGAGTGAACCCACCTCTTCACTCACCTGATAAAGGAGCTGCGCTCTAAAAGCTAGTGATTCAAAACAAACCTGTTGGACTTTAATCTGGTGTTGTAGGACTTCTTACTAATGTAATATGACGTTCATTACGCTCTGTCCCTTCCTTTCATTATTTGGTAACAATTAGCCTCATCATTAACTTCCACTCTTGCCTTCTCCTTATGCTTTGATTTTTTTAAGTTCTCATGCAACTGAACCTCTCCGACTATTCAATTTAAAGCCCTATCTACAGCCCTAATAATTCAATTTGCCAGGACATTGGCCCCAGCATGATTCAAGTGGAGCCTCTCCCTACGGAACAGCTCCCTCTTTCCACAGTACTGTTGCCATTGTCCCATGAATGTGAACACATTTCTCCCACACCAATCTCTGAGCCATGCATTTATCTCTTTAATTTTATTAACCTTATGTCAATTAGCTTGTGGCTCAGGTAGTAATCCAGAGCTTATTATCTTTGTGGTTCTGCTTTTCAATTTATCACCTAGCTGCTCGTATTACCTCTGCAGAGCCTCTTTCCTCATTCTACCCATATCGTTATTACTTACATATAACATGACAACTGGATCTTTCCTTCCCACTCCAAGTTCCTCTGCAGCCGAGATGCGATATCCTTAACCCTGGCTCCAGGAAGGCAACACAGCCTTCAGGACTCTCAATCCTGGTGACAAAGAATAGTGTCTATTCCCCTAACTATATTACCTCCGACTATGACTAAATTTCTCTATTTTCCCTTGACTTGAATGGCTCTCTGTACCATGGTGCAACGATCAGTTTGCTCATCTTCCCAACAGTCTGGGTTCTTGTCCACATAGGAAGCAAGAATCTCAAACATGTTGGACAAGGGCAGGAGCTGAGGATCCTGCAACCCTACTTCTTGGATCCCTCTATCTGCCTCAGCCGAAGTCGCAACCTCCTCTCCCTAACCACTGACCAAATTCAAGGTTCTGACCAATTTCTGAAGTTCAGACTCCAGTTCATTAACTCTGAGCCAAAGTTCCTCAAGCAACCAGCATCTGCTACTACTTGATCCACAATGAGATCCACCAGCTCCCACATGCTGCAGCTGTAACACATCACCTGAACCTGCATCTCTATTTTCTTTAATTATATTTTCAAATTGTTTTTAATTTTGCGACTGATCTAAGTTTTCACTCTGTAATTTTTTTCTACTTTGCTTTCAATCTTAAAACAAGTCAGAAATGATAGAAGGGAAAAATACTCACCGACAAATCACTTACCAATGATACCACACATGTGTGTTCACTCAAAGTTGTAGGACTGCTGCGGCTTATCTCCCAGCTCTCCGGCCTTGGTCTGCTCCTGCCCCCACTAATCTGTGGAGGTAGTTAGGAAGCCAAGACACAGCACTACCTCTCTCACTCACTTCCTGAACCTCCCACACTTACCTCAGCTCCCAAGCACCTAGCACAGTGCAAGGGGAAACAACCTCTCAGCATCGACCCTGGCAAGCCCCCGAGAATCTTATATGCCTCAATAAGGTTGCCTCTCATTCTTCTAAACTCCAAAAAGTACAGGCCCAACCTATTCAACCTCTCCTCATCAGAAAATCCCTCCATATGCAGCTTCAACCTTCTCTGGACTGCCTCCAATGCCAGGATATCTTTCCTTAGATAAGGAGACCAAAACTGTTCACAGTATTCCATTTCTGGTCTAACTAGTGCCTTGTAGAGTTTTAGCAAGACTTCCCTGTTTTTATTGTCCATTCTCTTTGAAATAAAGGCCAGCATTCCATTTGCCTTCCCTATTACCTGCTGAACTTAGGTGTTAGTTTTTTGTGATTTATGCATAAGAGCTCCCAAATCCCTCTGTGCTGTATTTTCTGCAGTCTGTCTCCACTTAAATAATATTCAGTTCTTTTATCATTCCTCAATATTTTCCTACATTATATTCCATCTGCCAAGATTTTGCTCACTCACCTAACATGCTTATATCCCTCTGTAGACTCGAGCGCGATTTAACCAGAAAAAAAATCTATGTCCCATTTTTGGCACATTTAGCGGGTTGTTTCTTGACAGCTGTAGTGCCAAGAAACACCCCGCTATTCAACAGCACGTTGTTGTTTCTTTTGGCCTCAGGGAGTTTCCGCCAAGGCCGCACTTAGAGTTATTTCCTGCTGGAAAGCCCAACAGGAAAGGACCCTTGCGGATCAGGGCGTCATTATGGAAGGCTGTCCCAATCTTTCTTCTTGCACCTTTCAGCCACCCCTCCTCCATTTTGAACACCCCCCCCCCCCCCCCCCCCCCCCCCCCCCCCAATCTCGGGAAGGCTTCCTGGAATACCCTCCCGCTTACCCCCTCCACCTGGTAATGCACCCCGGGCCTGATCCCTGGTAGTGCCAACCTGGCACCTGGGCACCTGACACTGCCACCATAGCATCCTGTCAGTGCTCCTGCTATCCTGACAGTGCCAAGGTGCCTGGATGCCAGAGGGAGTGCCAGGGTGACACCCTGCCATGTCCCCGACCATCGGGTATCTCTAATAGCCTGGGAGAACCTCCCCCAGCCCCACATGTGCCATTACAACAGGTTCATTTTTATTGAAACCAGTACTAAATAGTGAGGTCTTCTGCAGCCGTTAGGTCCCAGGAGCCAGGAAAATCCCATACATGCATACTTAAATGAGCCACATTGTTCATTTAAAAATGCAGATCTGGATCATGCCCGGTGAGGGTGAATGTTCTCTCCACGTGGGTTTCCTTCAGGTGCTCTGGTTTCCTTCCATAGTCCAAAGATGTGCAGGTTAGGTGGATTGACCATGCTAAATTTCCCCTTAGTGTCGAAGGATGTGTAAGTGGGGTTGCGGGGATGAGACAGGAGAGTGAGCCTGGGTGGGGAGCTCTTTCGGAAAGTTGGTACATAATTGATGGGCCGAGTGGCCTCCCTCAGCACTGTAGGTATTCTGTGAATTTTCCCAATGGCAGATATTAAGCTAACTGTCCTATAGTTACCTTTTTTTTGTCTCCTTCCCTTTTCAAATAAGGTGTTAATTAGTCAAATAAGGGGCAGCAAGGCTATATGGGTTGAGATCAGGAATAAGAAGGTGCAGTCACAATGTTGGCGGTTTACTACAGGCCTCCCAACAGCCAGCGGGAGATAAAGGAGCAGATAAGTAGACAGATTTTGGAAACGAGTAAGAACAACAGGGTTGAAGTGATGGGAAACTTCAAATTCCCCAATATTGATTGGGACTCACTTAGTGCTGGGGGCCTGGATGGGGCAGAGTTTGTAAGGAGTTTGTAAGAGCTTCTTAAAACAATATGTAGACAGTCCAACTAGGGAAGAGGCTGTACTGGACCTGGTATTGGGGAATGAGCCCGGCCAAGTGGTAGAAGTTTCAGTAGGGGAGCATTTCGGGAACAGTGACCACAATTCAGTAAGTTTTAAAGTGCTGGTGGACAAGGATAAGAGTGGTCCAAGGGTGAATGTGCTAAATTGGGGGAAAGCTAATTGTAACAATATTAGGTGGGAACTGAAGGACCTAGATTGGGGGAGGATGTATAAGGGTAAATCAACATCTGACATGTGGGAGGCTTTCAAGTGTCAGTTGAAAGGAATTCAGGACCGGCATGTTCCTGTGAGGAAGAAGGATAAATCTGGCAAATTTCAGGAACCTTGGATAACGACAGATATTGTAGGCCTCGTCAAAAAGAAAAATGAGGCATTTGTCAGGGCTAGAAGGCTGGGAACAGACGAATCCTGTGTGGAATAAAAGGAAAGTAGGAAGGAACGTAAGCAAGGAGTCTGGAGGGCGAGAAGAGGTCACGAAAAGTCATTGGCAAATAGGGTTAAGGAAAATCCCAAGGCTTTTTACACATACATAAAAAGCAAGAGGGTAGCCAGGGAAAGGGTTGGCCCACTGAAGGATAGGCAAGGGAATCTATGTGTGGAGCCAGAGGAAATGGGCGAGGCACTAAATGAATACTTTGCATCAGTATTCGCCAAAGAGAAGGAATTGGTGGACATCGAGTCTGGAGAAGGGTGTGTAGGTAGCCTGGGTCACATTGAGATCCAAAAAGACGAGGTGTTGGGCACCTTGAAAAATATTACGGTAGTTAAGTACCCAGGGCCGGATGGGATCTACCCCAGAATACTGAAGGAGGCTAGAGAGGAAATTGCTGAGGCCTTGACAGAAACCTTTGGATCCTCACTGTCTTCAGGTGATGTCCCGGAGGACTGGAGAATAGCCAATGTTGTTTCTTTGTTTAAGAAGAGTAGCAAGGATAATCCAGGGAACTACAGGCCGATGAGCCTTACGTCAGTGGTAGGGAAATTACTTGAGAGAATTCTTCGAGACAGGATCTACTCCCATTTGGAAGCAAATGGACGTATTAGTGAGAGGCAGCATGGTTTGGTGAAGGGGAGGTCGTGTCTCACTAACTTGATAGAGTTTTTCGAAGAGGTCACAAAGATGATTGATGCAGGTAGGGCAGTGGATGTTGTCTATATGGACTTCAGTAAGGCCTTTGACAAGGTCCCTCATGGTAGACTGGTACAAAAGGTGAAGTCACACGGGATCAGGGGTGAGTTGGCAAGCTGGATACAGAACTGGCTAGGTCATAGAAGGTAGAGAGTAGAAATGGAAGGGTGATTTTCTAATTGGAGGGCTGTGACTAGTGGTGTTCCGCAGGGATCAGTGCTGGGACCTTTGCTGTTCATAGTAGATATAAATGATTTGGAAGAAAATGTAACTGGTCTGATTAGTAAGTTTGCAGACGACACAAAGGTTGGTGGAATTGCGGATAGCGATGAGGACTGTCAGAGGATACAACAGGATTTAGATCGTTTGGAGACTTGGGCGGAGAGATGGCAGATGGAGTTTAATCCGGACAAATGTGAGGTAATGCATTTTGGAAGGTCTAATTCAGGTAGGGAATATACAATGAATGATAGAACCCTCAAGAATATTGAAAGTCAGAGAGATCTAGGTGTACAGGTCCACTGCTCACTGAAAGGAGAAGGTAGTCAAGAAGGCATATGGCATGCTTGCCTTCATTGGCCGGGGCATTGAGTATAAGAATTGCCAAGTCATGTTGCAGCTGTATAGAACCTTAGTTAGGCCACACTTGGAGTATAGTGTTCAATTCTGGTAGCCACACTACCAGAAGGATGTGGAGGCTTTAGAGAGGGTGCAGAAGAGATTTACCAGGATGTTGCCTTGTATGGAGGGCATTAGCTATGAGGAGCGGTTGAATAAACTTGGTTTGTTCTCACTGGAACGATGGATGTTGTGGGGCGATCTGATAGAGGTCTACAAATTTATGAGGGGCATAGACAGAGTAGATAGTCAGAGGCTTTTCCCCAGGCTAGAGGGGTCCATTACTAGGAGGCATAGGTTTAAGGTGTGAGGGGCAAGGTTTAGAGGAGATGTACGAGGCGTTTTTCACAGAGGGTAGTGGGTGCCTGGAACTCGCTGCCGGAGGAGGTGGTGGAAGCAGGGACGATAGTGACATTTAAGGGGCATCTTGATAAATACATGAATAGGATGGGAATAGAGGGATACGGACCCAGGAAGTGTAGAAGATTTTAGTTTAGATGGGCAGCATGGTCGGCACGAACATGGAGGGTCGAAGGGCCTGTTCCTGTGCTGTACTTTTCTTTGTTCCTTGTTCTTTACTCTATTTGCAGTTTTCCAATCCTCGAGGACTTTTCCAGAATTTACAAAGGAAGATTCCTTTACTTGGAAGATTACTAGCTGTGCATCCACAATCTTTATTGCTACTTCTTTAATATCCTAATATGCAACCCACTTGGTCCAATGGACTTAACAATCTTTAGCCCCATTAGTTTTCCTGGTGTTTTTTCTCCAGTGAAAGTTATTATATTTATTTCCTCCCCACCTTTGGCCCCTTAATTATTTACTATTTTTGGAAAGTTGTTAGTGTCTTCCACTTAGAAGACTGACACAAAGTGTTAATTTAACTCCTCTGCCATTTCCTGGTTCTCCATTATTATTTCCCCAGTCTAAGTCTCGAAGAGACCAATCTTCACTTTGGTCTCTTTCTTCATTTTTACATATGGAGAGAAACTCCCACTGTCCAGTTTTATATTGCAGGTTATTTTATTCTCATAGTATATCTTCTCCCTCTTTATTCTTTTGTTGGTTTTTAAAATGTTCCCAATCCTTTGGCTTACCATTAATCTTTGCCACATTTAATGTTTTTTCTTTCAGTTTAATACTATCCTTAGCTTCCATGGTTAACTAGGGTTCATGCATCCTTTACCTAGAAACCTTCTTCCTCACTGGGATATATCTTTGTTGTGAGTTAAGAACTATTTTCATAAACGTCGACCATTGTGAGTCAACCGTATTTTCTGCTGAACTCTTTACCCAGTCCACTCCAGCCAACTCTTCCCTCATTCCTTTGTAATTACCCTTATTAAAGTTTAGCACAGTTGTTTCTGACCCAAGTTTCTCGTTCTCAAACCAATGCTAAATTCTACCATGTTATGGTCACTGTTTCAAAGGATATTTTTCTCTGAGATTGTTTATTAAGTCTGTCTTTATCCACATTAGCAGACCCAAAATAGCCTGATCGCTGGTTGGATCCACAACATATTGTTCGAAGAAACTGTCCTGAATAGACTCTATGCATTCTTCTTCATAGCTACCTCTGAAAATATGATTTTCCCAATCTACATAAAGATTAAAGTCTCCCATGATTCATGGACTGTCATTTTTATGTGCCCTCAATATCTCCTGATTTATTCTCCATCTTACAGTATAGCTACTGTTAAGGGACCTGTAGACTGCTCCCACCAGTGTCTTTCCTTGTGAGAATATTCCCCTCGGTCAGGTTTCACCTCCCCCTCCCCAACACTAGATTGGACCGACCTGGTGATGAAGCCTCTTTGCCAGTGCTACCTGTGTAACTAAAAGCAAAGCTGTCAATCAGCCTTGCCTCTGGATGGGAAACAGGCCTATGATGTCACACAGCATGCAGGGAAGTGCAAAATCTGAGATTTCCCACACTTCATTACCCTCCTCTTCCACCCCCAACCCCTCACTCCAAACTGCACCTTTTCCCCCACTCCACACCCACTGCCATAGAGACAACAAGTTCATACTCACTCTGTTTCCTAGACTTCCTGTGGCAGCTGACCAGGAATTTCCTCAAACTAAATATTAGGAAGGCCGAAGCCATTGGCCTGGGCCCCACTACAAATCCCATCCCATAGCTACTGAATCCATCACCCCCCCCCCCCCCCCCGCCCCCAGAGATTGTCTGAGACTAAATTAGTCTATTTGCAATTGTTTTGTCATATTTGACCCCGAGATGAGCCTTTAACCACATGTCTGCACACTGACACAACTCAGCTGTCCTCAGCACTGCATCATACAACCGCTCCAGTGCCTTTGAATTGTCACACTGCATCTTCAGGAGTCAATACTGGATGAGCAGAAATTTCCTCCATTTAAAAAAAAAAAATTTTAACAAACAATTTTATTGAGGTATTTTTCAGCATTGTAAACAGTTACAGACAACAACAAAAAGAAAGCAAAAAAGGCAAAAATGTGCAAACAACAACGTAGAATCAATACTTCAATCGAACCACACTGCACAGGCCCGCTCCTCCCCCATTGACACTACCCGCCTATTTATCCCTCCTACTCTACTCTAATCTCTTCCCCCCCCCCCTCCCCCCGCTGACGCTCACTCTACCGCGAAGAAGTCGATAAATGGTTGCCACCTTCAGGCGAACCCCTGTACAGATCCCCTCAAGGCAAACTTAATTTTTTCCATACCCAGAAAACTCAACATGTCCGAAAGCCATAGTTCAGTCTTCGGGGGTTTTGAGCCCCTCCATGCCAGCAATATTCGTCGCTGGGCTATCAGGGAAGCAAAGGCCAAAACATCGGCCTGTTTCTCACCCTGGACTCCCGGGTCCTCCAAAACCCCAAAAATTGCCACCCCTGGACCCATCACCACCCTTTTCTTTAGCACCCGGAACGTGATCCCCGCAAATCCCTCCCAGTACCCCCTCAACATCGGACATGCCCAAAACATGTGAACATGGTTTGCCGGTCCTCCCCTGCATCTAGCGCACTTGTCCTCTACCCCAAAGAATTTGCTCATCCGAGCTACCGTCATGTGGGCCCGGTGAACGACCTTAAATTGAATCAGGCCGAGCCTGGCACATGTTCAGTTTACCCTTCTCAGGGCTTCCGCCCACAGCCCGTCCTCCATCTCCCCCCCCCCAAGCTCCTCCTCCCATTTGAGTTTCAGTTCCTCCGTCTGGGACTCTTCCCCCTTCATGAGCACCTTATAAATATCTGAGACTCTACCCTCTCCTCCTTCCCCTCTAGAGACTATTCTGTCTTGGATCCCCATTGGTGGAAGGCACGGGAAGGATGGGACTTGTCTGCGGACAAAGTCCCGCATTTGTAGATACCCGAAATTGTTTCCCCTTACCAGACCAAATTTCTCCTCCAAGCCCCTCAAACTCGCAAAGCTCCCCTCCAGGAACATATCGCTCACCCTCCCCACCCCCGCCAGCCGCCATGCTCAAAACCCCCCATCCATGCTCCCGGGGGCAAACCGATGGTTATCACATATTGGAGCCCAGACAGATGCACCCACCTCTTCTACATGCCTCCTCTACTGGCCCCATATCCACAGGGTCACCCCCACTACCGGGCTGGTGGAGTACCTGGCCGGTGACAGCGGTAGGGGAGCCGTGACCAGGGCTGCCAAATGGTGCCCCTGCACGTAGCCGCTTCCACTCGCTCCCAGATAGACCCCGTACCCACCATCCACTTCCTTATGATGGCAATGTTAGCCGCCCAGTAATAGTTGATCAGACTCGGCAATGCCAGCCCTCCCTCACTGCGGCTCCTCTCAAGCATCACCTTCTTCATCCGCGGGGATTTTCCCGCCCAGACAAAGCTCATGATAATTTTGCCAGTCCTTTTGAAGAAGAACTGTGGGATAAAGATCGTGAGGCACTGAAAAATGAACAGGAATCTTGGGAGGATTGTCATCTTTACAGTCTGCACCCTCCCCGCCAGCGACAGCAGGAGTGCATCCCATCTCCGAAACTCCCTCTTCATTTGTTCCACCACCCTGGTCAAATTTAACTTGTGTAGCCTGCCCCAGTCTCACGCCACCTGTATCCCTAAATACCGGAAACGTTCCTCAACCAGCCTAAATGGCAGCTCCCTCAGTCTGTTCTCCTGGCCCCTTGCCTGCACCACAAACATCTCACTCTTGGCCATATTTAATTTGTACCCTGAAAACTGGCCGAACTTCCTCAGTGTTTCCAGTATACATTCCATCCCAGCCAGTGGGTCCGACATGTACAGGAGCAGGTCGTCCACATAGAGAGAGACCCCCCCGGTCATTCCCTTCCACCCCTTTGCGGCTCTCAACGCAATCGCCAACGGCTCTATGGTCAGCGCAAACAGCAATGGGGAGAGTGGGCATCCCTGTCTGGTCCCGCGATGTAGTCTGAAATAATCTGACACTACTCTGTTCGTCCTAACGCTGTCTTTTGGAGCCTGGTACAGTAGTCTGACCCAATTCACCAGTCCCTCCCCGAACCCAAACCGTCCGAGCACCTCCCACAGATAGCCCCACTCCACCCAATCGAAGGCCTTCTCAGCGTCCATTGCCACCATTACCTCCACCTCCTTGCCCGTCGGGGGCATCACGATCACATTGAGTAATCTTCTCAAGTTAGCTGACAGCTGCCTGCCTTTCACAAACCCAGTTTGGTCGTCCCCAATCACCTCCGGTACACAGTCCTCAATTCTAATCGCCAGGAACTTTGCCAGTAGCTTAGCATCTACGTTGATCAGGGAGATTCCGGGTCCTTGTCTCGCTTCAATGTCAGCGAGATGGTGGCTTGCGACATCGGCGGCGGCAGGGTCCCTCTGTCCCTTGCCTCATTAAAAACCCTCGCCAAGACCGATCCCACTAACTCCGAGAACTTCTTGTAAAACTCTACTGGGTATCCATCCAGCCCCGGGGCTTTCCACGACTGCATGGCCTTCAGGCCCCCCAATACCTCCTCCACTCTAATCGGGGGCCCCAGCCCATCCACTAGCCCCCCGCCTACTTTTGGGAATGTTAGCCCGTCCAGGAACCTTTTCATCTCCTCCGGCTCTTCTGGGGGTTCCGAAGTATACAGCTTCCTATAGAAGTCTCGGAATACCTTATTCAATCCTGCCGGATCCTCCACTCTGCTCCCCTCCCCATCAATCACTCTACTTATTTCCCTGGCTGCCTCCCTCTTCCTGAGTTGCTGTGCTACCAATCTGCTGGCCTTCTCCCCATGTTCATACACCACTCCCCCCGCCTTCCTAAGTTGTTCCACGGCCCTACTCATGGATAAGACCCCTAGTTCCACCTGTAGTCTCCACCTCTCCCTGAGTAGATCCTCCCCCGGGGACTCCGCATGCTCCTCGTCTATCCAATACATTTCCCTAACCAATCTGTCCATTTCTGCTCTGTCCACCTTGGCCCCGTGGGCCCCAATTGAGATCAGCTCCCCCATCACTACTGCCTTCACTACCTCCCACAGGGTCGCCGCTGAAACCTCCCCCGTATCGTTCACCTGCAAGTAGTTCTGCATACACTTCCGAAGTCTCTCACATATCCCCTCCTCCGACAACAGTCCTACGTCTAGCCTCCATTGTGGGCGTTGGTAATTCGCCACCCGGCCTGCAGATCCACCCAGTGCGGGGCATGGTCCGAGATAGTGATTGCCAAATATTCCGTATTCTTTACCTCCCCTGCACAATCCCTGCTCAGGATAAAAAAATCTATCCTAGAGTATACTTTATGAACATGCGAGTAGAACGAGTACCGTCGGCTGTCTGGCTCTCCATGGGTCCACTGCCCCCATTTTCTCCATAAACCCTTTCAGCTCCCTTGCCATTGCTGGGAATCTACCCGTTCTGGGACTCGACCGGTCCAGCCCGGGATCTAGGACCGTATTAAAGTCTCCCTCCCCCCCCCCATTATCAACCTACGAGAGTCCAGGTCCGGGATCTTCCCCAGCACTCTTTTAATAAAGTCCACGTCGTCCCAGTTCGGAGCATATATGTTCACCAGCACCACTCTTCTCCCCTCCAGTCTACCCCGTACCATCAGGTATCTGCCCCCCCTGTCTGAGGCTATGCCCTCCACCTCAAATTGAACCCGCTTATTGATCATAATTGCCACCCCCCTGGACTTAGAGTCCAAGTCCGAGTGGAAGACCTGGCTAATCCAGCCCTTCCTTAGCCTAGTCTGGTCAGACACATTCAGATGAGTCTCCTGCAACATTATTACGTCCACCCTCAGAGCCCGCAAGTGCGCGAACACACATGCCCTTTTGACTGGCCCATTTAGTCCCCTGACATTCCAGGTTGGGGGCACAACCCCCCCCCCCCGGCGCCATTCTTCGCCCGCCTCTTGGCCGCCTCCACCCTCGACCTCCTTTCCATTGCCTACTGCAGATCCCTCCCACGTCAGCAGAATAACACCTCCCCTCCCCAGCAACATCCCCGGGTCGCCACATCCCCGGGTCGCCACACCCCCCCTGCCATTCATTGGCTGTATTCTCCCCCCCTCCACCTGACTCCCTTGACTAGCCAATCTGCTAGCCCGGTGATTCATCACTCCGGTGCCCACCTGTCTCATTCCCATTGTTTCCCCATCCTCATCCCCACTCCCCAGCACACCCTCCCCCTCTCCAACCCACTGGAGCAATCTCACTGGCACAGGAAGGCAAACAAAACGTAAACCTCACATCGCCCCGCAAGGTCGCTCCAGGTGCAATACAGTTCCCAACGTGTACACAGAAAAGTGTTAATCCACATCCCTTTCTGAGCATTAATAAGGCAGCCCCGCAACACCCCATTACCCATTCAGTCCCCACCCGGAAAGAAGAGCCCCAAATACCCCACATGGCACCTTTAAAACAGTAAACGGTAACCAGTTGTCCAACAGTCTAGGCACATTCGGCGTCCCTTCAAACGGTAGTTCTCGGAACCTAGTTTGCGTCCGTGGGCCCTCTTTTCGGGACCAGCCCCTGATCCCTCGCAAAGTCCATCGCTTCCTCGGGCTCGAAGCAGTAGTGGTGTTGACCCTGATGCGTAACCCAAAGACGGGCCGGGAACAGCAGACCAAACTTCACATGCTTCTTGAACAATTTGGGCAGCACGGTAGCATTGTGGATAGCACAATCGCTTCACAGTTCCAGGGTCCCAGGTTCGATTCCGGCTTGGGTCACTGTCTGTGCGGAGTCTGCACATCCTCCCCGTGTGTGCGTGGGTTTCCTCCGGGTGCTCCGGTTTCCTCTCACAGTCCAAAGATGTGCAAGTTAGGTGGATTGGACATGATAAATTCCCGAGTGTCCAAAATTGCCCTTAGTGTTGGGTGGGGTTACTGAGTTATGGGGATAGGGTGGAGGTGTTGACCTTGGGTAGGGGGTAGGGTGCTCTTTACAAGAGCCGGTGCAGACTTGATGGGCCGAATGGCCTCCTTCTGCACTGTAAATTCTATGATAATACCTCCTTGACTTGTTTAAAGGCTGCTCGCCGCCAAGCCACCTCCTGGCTTACGTCCTGGTAGACACTGTTATTCCACGTGCTGCTCCTGGCGCTCTTTGCACACCGCAGCCCCGCTCCTTTTCCACGAACCTGTGGAACCTAATCACCATCGGACGGGGGTCCCCCCCCGGACGCACCTGCCTCGCCTGCACTCTGTATGCCCCCTCCAGCTCCGGCTGTCGCGGAAAGGCTTCAGCCCCCATCAGCTGCATCAACAGGTCAGCCACAAACGCTGTGGCATCGGCTCCTTCAGCCCCCTTCGGGAGGCCAATGATCCTCAGATTTTGTCTATTTTCCAACTCCTCCACTCTGTCCAGCAGTCTTCTCTGCCTCTCCTCCTACCCGTCGACTTCTAACGCCGCAATCGTCTGCGCATCCGCCTGCTTCTCCACCCCCTCTCCCAGCTCCTTAACTTTTACGTCCTGGGCATCCAGCCTCTGATTCAGCTGATCCAGTGCCTTCTGAAGTGGGTCCAAGTTATCCCGCTTCAGCGACTCAAAACTACTTTTTATCACCTGCAGCATGTTTTCCAGCGCTTGCTGGATTGCTGGGTCCGAGGTCCGCAGGTCCGCCATCTTGGGTCTCAGGTCAGCTTCCCCTGCACCTTGTCCCTGTCCCTTTCTCTCCCGTTTCCGTTGCCTCCGGCTCTCCTGCGGTTCCATACAACACTACCCGCTCCTCCACACCTCCGTGGCCGTCGTTTCACCGCTCCACCGTCCCGCTATCGCGGGGAATCAGGTCCTTAAGCTCCGCCGGAGTGAGAGCTCCCGAATGTGCGGCTCACTCGGTCATTGCGCAACTGGAAGTTCCTCAGAAATTTCCTCCATTGGCTTTGCTTGTGGTCCCTGTCCCAAACTCTGTTTCCTAGCTACTAGTCCCTTTTGTTTGCTGGCAACCAAGTAAGACTTGAACCTGACTCTTCACAACATAGGTGTTGTATTTGACCCCAGGATGAATTCTTAACCATAGATCTGCACCATCAATGAGACCACCTATCTTCACCTCCGTAACATCATCCAACTCTTCCCACGTAAGTTCATCTTCTGCTAAAACCCTCTTGCATGCTTTTGTGACCTCCACTTATCTATTCCAAGGCACTCCTGGTGATCTCACACTTTCTACCCTCTGCAAACCTGAGGTCACCCAAATCTCCCTTGCCTATGCACCCTTACTCACAGCACATCCTGTCTCTCAATCGCCCTCAAGCTCATTAACCTACACTGGTGCCTGGATGATCACTTCTTGAATTTCAAAATTCTCATGCATGTTTTCAAATCCCTCTATGCCCTGGTGCCTCACTATCTCTGTAATCTCCTCCAACCCCACAACCATCCCAGATATATATTGTCTGTATCTTTCTCATTCACCTGGATTCAGGTATGGAAATTGCATGAGGAATAATCCATAATTATAGTTTCACTGTGATCACCACCCCCACAATATGGTTAGATAGCAGATGAGCACTTATTGCTTATAAATGACTAGAGATTAACCAAGGGGTGATCCTCAGCACTGACTGCAACAACATAATGAGACACTGAGCAATGGAAGGTGGTCCTCCCTAACCCTGGGTGACGGGATGTTAGGTGTACAAGGCCTGCCAATTCTGTGAAGTGAGGCCAAGTGCTGCTGGAGTTTCTGACTTGTATCACTATTAACTAATTGCTGGTCAATGTATATAACCATATCGAAAACCTTGCTTTCTGTCAACTTTGTGCATCTTCTGTTACGGGCAGGAAGGAGATAGGCAAACTATACATTTTCCCCTCACCAAATGTCCACCCTTCACCAACTGCCCATAAGCAGAAGGTGTTTTAACTCGGTGTTCTTCAAACCTTTTTTTCTGGGGACCTATTTTTACCAACCGGCCAATCTTCGGGACCCAACCCGGCCGAACTTCGCGACCCACGCTGGCCGACCTTCGCGACCCACGCCGGCTGAACTGCGCGACCCATCATTTTCTCTTACCTTGTTTACTGCTGACAAAAATGCAGGAAATGGTTTTGCGTCTCTTTGGCCCTCGTACACGCTCCTCCAATGGAACCTGTTGGATGAAGGTGAAGCCTTCTGGTGTCGGAAAGTATGGATACTCCATCTGTCCAAAGTTCTGAATTTTTTCCTGTAAAGGCTTATCAAATACGAACCCCCCCCCCCCAACGGAACTTGTAAAAACAAAATAAAAAATAAAATGTGTAAAATAAATTTTAAAAATGAATAAAGCCCCCCCCGAACTTGTAAAAAAAATAAAATGAATAAAATAAATGAAAAAATTAAAATTAAATGAATAAAATAAATGAATAAAAACCACTACAGAACTTGTAAAACAAAAAGCTGCAACCGTTTAAAAAAATAGCGGCCGCATTTGCACATGCGTGCCGATCATCGTGCGCACATGCGCAATGCGGCTAAAATATTTTTTTAACATGTTCGCGGCCGCTTGCAGCCGGCGTTATGGAAAGCCAGCTGCTGCACGGGGATTTGCGCGATCGGGAGCGCCGCGAACAAAGGCTCCACGACCCTCCCGACTCCCGCCCGCGATGCGCCCCTGACTTTGAAGAACACTGTTTTAAGAAAGCTTGGTGGAGCTGAGAGATAGTAACCAATTGCTTGCTCTGCCGAGCTGCTGGAATCCTTTCCAATTGATGTTAAAACAGTGATCTGAGGATTTCTAAGTTGTCAAAAGACATATAAAGATTTCAAAATGGTTACTCAACTAATGTGACCTTCCTTCTCCACAATCCTTCCCTACAATCACTTCAAAGGGGATGCTCATGAACTGGCTTTGATTTCAGGATTGATAGTGTCTTGGTCATTAGCTGTTGAAAGAGTTACCATCTATATTGAAGGCCTGGTGTTGGCAATCCATTGTCTATGAAAATACTCTGACTCCGTTAGAGGGGTAAGCTCATCAGATGCAAATAATATACCTTTGGCCCCTCAATTGTCCTCTTTTAAAATGGAACTGCACAGTCTCTGGTGTGAGATTGTCTCTGCAGGCAGAGAGAGCTTTGATGTGTGAAGACCCTGGTTTCGTAATTACAAGGTCTGTACAATGAGATGTGAGATTTCACAGGCTGAGAGAGGAATTCTTTTGTTCTTGTAAATGCTTCTTGTATCTTCCAGAAAAAACAGCCAATCCTGTGATCATGTGACTTGCAGCAGCCATCTTTTTTGGTTCAGAAGAAAGTGCATTTGAAAGGTGGCAAAACGAATACAGTTTTGATGCAAACAATGTTGGATTTCTTTTCATGTCAGATGGGCCCAATGCTCCAGACACTGAAAAGCAGCAAACTGCTTAGTGCCAAAAACTAACAAATTGAGTCTTGATAAACAGAGGTTTTCACCCTGACCAGTAGTTAGCAAAACAGCTGATTAACAGAGTGAGGTTAATGCAACTTATGTCACCATCTTCTGGCATTGATTTTCAGGATCTGTTGTGCGTGCTGATTGATGATGGTGGTTTCCTGATCATGTCCAACCAACCTGAACATTGGAGCCAGGTAACATGATACTGCATTGAATGTTGCACTGTGATGAGATAGTCAGATGACCAGCATAACTGGAGTAATGTCCAAGCGTGTCACAACATAGATTCAGACAATATAAATTACAATATAATATATTTGTATATTTTCTGTGTGTGTATATATGTATGTATGTAGAATCATAGGATAGTTACAGCACAGAAGGGGCCATTTGGCCCAACATGTTTGTGCTGACTCTCAGAAGGAACAATTCACCTACTGCCACTTCCCCACCTTCGTCCTGTAGCCCTGCACATTCTTAGAAATAAATGGTCATGAAGCACACATTTCCTATTTGTTTCACTTCTCTTTTCTGGTCCATCACAGAATCACAGAATTGTTACAGCACAGGAGGAGGGCATCTGGCCCGTCATGTCTGCACCTGCTCTTCGAATGAACAATGCATCTAGTGCCATTCCCTCACCTCTTTCCATAACTCTGTACGTTCTCTCTTTTCAATTCCCTCTTGAATGCCTCAATTGAATCTGCCTCCACCACACTCCCAGGCAATTGATTCCATATCGTAACCATTTGCTGTGCGAAAGTAGCCTTCTCGTGACCACTGCATCTTTTCTTTGCAAATTACCTTAGAATGGGCTGGTTTAGCACAGTGAGCTAAACAGTTGGCTTATAGTACAGAAAAATGCCAGCAGTGCAGGTTCAATTCCCGTACCGGCCTCCCCGAACAGGTGCCAGAATATGGCGACTAGGGGCTTTTCACAGTAACTTCACTGAAGCCTACTTGTGACAACAAGCGATTATTATTATTATTATTCCACCTGTGCCCCCTTGTTCTCTAACCATCCACCAGAGAGAACAAGCTTTCCCTATCTACAATGTGCAGATTCTTCACAGTTTTGAACACCTGTATCAAATACCCTCTCCAACTTTAACTTCTCCAAGGAAATCTCCAATTTATCCACATCACTTGAAGTTCTTCATCCCTGGAACCATTCCCATGAATCTTTTCTGCACTATCTCGAATGTGTTTACATCCACCATAAATAAGGTGACAGAACGCACCCGTTGAGACCAAACCAGTGTTTTGTACAAGCTTAACATAATCTTTTCTGCACTTGTACTCCATGCATCTATCAAAAGAGTTAAGATACTGTCTGTTTTATAAGCTGCCCTCAACCTGCCCAGGCACCTTTTACAACTTATGCATATATACGCCGCTGTGCCTCTGCTCCTTAACGCCTTTAGAATTGTATCTTTTGGAGGTGATCTACTGGCCGCTTCCCACCCAAATGGGGTTATGGCGGGCCGGTGGATGGCGGGAGAGTTCTCTTCCGGAATTTACCCAGCTCGTCTTGCCTCGTGAGATAGAACAAAGAACATACAGTGCAGAAGGAGGCTACTCGGCCCATCGAGTCTGCACCGACCTATTTAAGCCCTCACTTCCACCACAGCCCCTTAACCCAATAACCCCTCCTAACCTTTTTGGTCACTTAAGGGCAATTTATCATGGCCAATCCGCCTAACCTGCACGTCTTTGGACTGTGGGAGGAAACCGGAGCACCCGGAGGAAACCCACGCAGGAGGAGACACAGGGAGAACGTGCAGACTCCGCATAGTCAGTGACCCAGCAGTGAATCGAACCTGGGACCATGGCGCTGTAAAGCCACAGTGCTATTCACTTGTGCTACCGTGCTGCCCAAATCTAATGGGATCTAATGGGATCTCGCGACACGTCGTGATCTCCATTGTGAGTGGGATCAATATTTGGCCAATCTGTATATTAGAGTGAGCAGCTAGTCTCATTCTAATGTGCAGCTTGCTTGATCTACCCGAGGTTTTGGATCTAACCACTTTGCCTTGGAGATGTTAGGCATGTACCATTGAGTGCTAGCCCCCACAAACGGGGACCAGGCGGATCGGCATTTGAAGGTCTACTAGGGGTTCGGAGGCCCCCGGGTGGTTAGCCTCCAGGCAGGGTGGCATTCTGACCCAGGTTGCACTGTCAGGGGCACTGCCAAGATGCCAGGCTGGCATTGTGCTTGTGCCCGAGATCAGTCCCAGAGCTGCCCTACCCGTGTGAGGTGGGGTGTGGGGCCGCCCGAGGGCCCCCTTATAGGTGAGTTGGGTTTTTGGTGTTCACATTGTAGGGGTCGTGAGATTGGGGTTTCACTTAAAAATGGCGTCCCAATCTCCTCAGTGCAGGAAATGGACTAAGTCCGGCCTCGGTGGAGGTATGTTGGGCAGGCTGTGTCGATGTGGACTGCACTTGATGCAGTGTAGCGAGAGACAGCCTCCAACACTTGATAAGATGCAACACAATTTTATTTAACTTCTTAACTACTATACATGTTCAACTGTGGGTTGACACAATGCTGACTTGACTGGAGACCTTAGTACTAGCCTGACCAGACTTACTAGCTACCGCATGGTGTTTGCACTGTCTAGCTCACGAACTCTGATTGTCTCAGTGGCTGGGTCCCTAGAGAGAGCGGGAAACCTAGTGCCCTCTGGCTTTATAGTGGTCGTGTCCTGTCTGGTGATTGGCTGCTCTGTTTTGTGTGCTTACTGGTCATCCTGTGTGTCAATCACTGCCTGTCTGCACTCTATTATATACATAGATGTATATTATGACATCTCCCCTCCTTTTTTTTAGATAATATATATTAAGGTGCGTGTGCGTGTGGGTGTGTATATGTGTGTGACTATATACAGAATGTGCTAAAATGAACTTATATATAATGCATATATGCATAGGAAGGTGTCGCCAGTGCAGATATAGGGCAGATGAAACGGTAAAACGTTATTTACAGAGGTCAAAACGATGAGGTAACAAGATGTACAAAAGTTCAGTCTATATATCTAGTATTTGTGGCGGGCGACGAATTCTGGTTGATCACTGCAACGGTGGATCAGGGGCCGCCTACACTTGGATAGGCAGGATCGTTGCCAATGCGGTGGTCGCAGGGGTCGGCAGGATTGCTGGTAGATCGGTGGCCTCGTGGTAGGGCACGTCCGGAGGAAGCATCGTGTGTGGCAGGGCATCTCGGTCAGGTGGTGGGCGTAGAACTCTGCACAGTACCCTTCTGTTGCATCGTAGGAAGGAGCCATCAGCCATGCGGACGAGGAACGATCTCGGGGCCACTTGCTTGACCACCACAGCTGTGACTGACCAGCCGCCGTCAGGTAACTACACGAACACGATTAGTTGGGACCAGCTCTGGTAGATCCGTGGCATGAGCGTCGTATGCCAATTTCTGTCGGGCCCGAGACTGCTGCATCTTTTGTATGACCGTGAGGTGGTCAAGGTCTGGAACATGGATGGCTGGGACCGTGGTTCGCAGAGTGCGATTCATGAGCATCTGCGCTGGAGACAACCCAGTAGGGTTGCCCTGTATGCCAGCAAGGCCAGGTTGAAGTCGGAGCCCGAGTCTGCAGCCTTGCATAGCAATCACTTAACAATATGGACCCCCTTTTCGGCCTTCCCGTTTGACTGCGGGTAGTGGGGGCTGGAGGTCACGTGACGGAAGTTGTATAAGCGTGCAAAATCAGACCATTCCTGGCTGTAAAAACAGGGACCGTTGTCACTCATCACCGTGAGCGGTATCCCATGCCTGGCGAACGTTTCTTTGCAGGCTTTAATCACTGCCTTCGACGTGAGGTCGGACAGTTTCACCACTTCTGGGTAATTGGAGAAGTAGTCGACCAGGAGGACATAGTCACGCCCCTTGGCATGGAAAAGGTCGACACCGACTTTGGACCATGGGGAGGTCACTATCTCATGTTGCTGCAAAGTTTCTTTGGGTTGAGCTGGCTGAAATTCTGACATGTAGGGCAGTTGAGGACCGTGTTGGCAACGTCCTGGCTGATGCCCGGCCAATAGACTGCCTCCCGAGCTCTGCGTCGGCATTTATCGAGCCCCAGGTGACCCTCATGGAACTGGCCGAGCACCATAACTCGCATGCTCTGAGGAATCACGATTCTTTCGCGCTTCATGAGGATGCCGTCCACCACCGTCAGATCGTCCTTGACGTTGTAGAACTGGGGACACTGTCCCTTCTGCCAGCCATTTGTAAGGTGCTGCATCACTCGCTGTAGCAGAGGATCCTTGGCCATTACCTCACGAATTTGGATGACACTCATCAGAGGCCGGAAGGTTGGAAGCACACAATTGTACCTGCGCGTCGATTTGGCAGACGAAGTCCGTTTGTTCACAAGGTGTGGTAATTGACCTGTAAAGGGCATTTGCAACAATGAGTTCTTTGCCTGGCGTGTAGACAAGTTCAAAGTCGTAGCGGCGTAGCTTGAGAAGGATTCGCTATAACCGAGGCGTCATGTCATTTAAATCCTTCTTCCATCCACCACCTGTCTGTGGTCCGTCTCTACCGTGAATTTTGGGAGGCCATAAACATAGTCGTGAAACTTATCGATTCCCGTTAGGAGGCCCAGGCATTCCTTCTCAATCTGAGTGTACCGTTGCTCAGTGGGCGTCATGGCTCTGGAGGCATACGCAACCGGAGCCCAGAATGAGGAGTTGGAGGAGCACCACACCAATACCGTCCTGGCTTGCGTCAGTGGATATTTTGGTCTCCTTGGTCGGGTCGAGAAATGCCAGAACCGGGACTGTGGTGAGCTTTGCCCTCAGCTCACGCCATTCTTTTTCATGAGCACGCAGCCACTAGAATTCCGTCGACTTTTTGACGAGATGGCGGAGGGCTGTGGTGTGGGACGCCATGTTGGGAATGAACTTCCCGAGGAAGTTGACAATCCCTAGAAAGCGGAGGACCGCCTTCTTGTCCTCTGGGGTCTTCATGGTGTTGATCGCCGAAACCTTGTCAGCATTTGGCCGCACACCTTGCTGCGAGATGTGGTCACTAAGGAATTTGATGTCTGATTGACCAAACGAGCACTTGGCCCTGTTGAACTGGAGACCATGCTCATGGATTCTGTGAATACCTGCTTGAGGCGAGCGATGTGTTTTTGGGGAGTTGTGGACCAGATTATGACATCGTCAACATACACTCGCACCCCCTCGATACCTTCCATCATCTGTTCCATGATGCGGTGAAATACCTCTGAGGCAGAGATGATGCCAAAAGGCATCGGTTGTAGCAGTAGCGACTGAATGGGGTATTGAATGTGCACAGCTTGCGACTGGATGCGTCTAGCTGTATTTGCCAGAACCCCTTGGAGGCGTCCAGCTTCGTAAAGAATTTGGCATGAGCCATCTCGCTGGTCAACTCTTCTTGTTTTGGTATCGGGTAATGCTCCCGCATGATGTTGCGGTTTAGACCCTTGGGGTCGATGCAGATCCAAAGCTCCCCTGACAGCTTCTTGACACAGACCATGGAGCTGACACAGTCCGTGGGTTCCGTGACCTTTGATATGATGTCCTGGTCCTGGAGGTCCTATAATTGCTGCTTGAGGCGGTCCTTGAGGGGTGCCGGCACCCAACGTGGTGCGTGAATTACAGAGGTGGCGTTCGCCTTGAGCGGGATATTGTATCGGTATGGGAGCGTGCCCATTCCGTCGAACACACTGTGGTACTGCGTGATGATGTCGTCAATTTCAGCCTGGAAGTTTTCATCAGGTGAGGCCGTTGCCTGTGACGATGACATAGTGTGGACTTGCTGAACCAGGTTCAGGAGTTTGCAGGCCCGAGCATCGAGCAGGGATGCTCTGTCAGGTCCTACAATCTCAAACCGCAGCGTCGCTTTAATTGACTTATTGGACACTCTGAATTGGCATGAGCCACTGGCAGCAATGGCATTGCCGTTGTAGTCAAGGAGCTGGCAGGCTGGTGGAAGAATACTTGGTCTGACGCGGATGGTGTCGAGATCGGATTTCGAGATGAGGTTCGCCGATGCGCCGGTGTCCAGTTTGAACTGGATGCGAGCCTTGTTGACTGTGAGGAGAGCACACCACTCGTCATCGGGATCCACGCTGAGGATCGGGAGGTGCTTCACTATCTTGGAGAGGGGCAGCGCATGCTTCGTGATGATGCCCACCCGGTATGGGGATTTGAGGCACTCAGCATCAGAATCTGTTGGGCTGTCAGTGTCGGAATTAGGCATGCCCTGCTGTACTGAATGGACGCTTCAGAGCCGAGGCTGGGTTCGCTGGCTGCTGGGCAGTGGAGCAGATCTGCAAAGGGCCGTGTAGTGGCCAAGCTTCCCACACTGTAGACATCGTCGTCATTTTGCCAGACATTGGCGCTTTAAATGGGCGGAGCCGCAATTCAGACACGTCATGACGCCAACGTCAGCGCGTTCTGTGCGCCATCGCACATGGGCAGTGCGGTCAAACGACATACTCATCTGCGCAGTCTGGTCGTCTGTCTCGCCGTCCCCTTGGTCGAGGCGCACATGCGCAGGGGCCCGGAAAAAGCGCGCGAAATGGCCACTCTCGTCGATACTTGGGCCCTGCATTTGTGCGATAGTATTCACCCGTTCCACCTCATGAAAGGCTAGCTTTGCAGTTCCTGCTGCCCTGATGTGGGAGTACCGATTGTTAGCATATTTATGGAGAACGGACGTTTCGATGGCAATGGTGAGGGTGAGCTGCTTGACTTTCAGGAGCTGCTGGCGAAGGGAATCGGAGTGGACCCCGTAAACGATCTGATCCCGGATCATGGAATCAGTTGTCGAGTCATAGTTACATGACTGCGCGAGGATGCGGAGATGGGTCAAAAAGGATTGAAAAGGTTCATTCTTACCCTGAAGCCTCTGTTGGAAAACGTACCGTTCGAAGCTCTCATTCACCCGGATGAGAATGGGGCGTTCCCTGCTGAGGCCCCGGATTGCAACAGAGTCGCGTTAAATAGTGTGGTCTATCTCAGCGCTGCGAGCACTGGGAAACACTCGGCCAGGAAACACTCATGTCCTCCAGGGGATTCTTCCAATTTGGTTAGATGGTGACCTTTATTTTGTGTTGTCTTTCTGTGTTTTTCCTACCAAATTGAATCACTTTACCCTTCTCTGCATTAAATTTTATCTGTCCCATTCCACCAAACTGTCTGTGTCCTTTTGAAGTTCTATACTCTCTTCACATTTCAAACTGCTTCCAAGTTTTCTATCATCCGCAAATTTTGAATTTGTGCTATGCACACCAAGGCCTAGGCCTAATATATGTCAGGAAAAGCAGGTGTACCAACACTGACCCCTGGGGAACTCCTCACTGGATCAGTGGTTAGCACTGCTGCCTCACGGCTCCAGGGTCCTGGGTTCAATTCCGGTCTCAGGTGCCTGTCTGTGTGGTGTTTGCACTTTCTCCCCATGTCTGCTTGGGTTTCCTCCGGGTGCTCCAGTTTCCTTCCACACTCCAAAGATGTGCAGGTTAGGAGGATTGGTCATGCTAAATTGCACCTTAGTGAACAAAAAGGCTAGGTGGGATTACTGGGTTAAGGGGATAGGGTGGAGGCGTGGTCTTAAGTGTAGTGCTCTTTCCAGGGACTGGTGCTGACTCAATGGGCCGAATGGCCTCCTTCTGCATTGTAGATTCTATGATTCAAAATATCCATTCACTGTATCCTATCAATCAGCCAATTCTCTTTCCATGTTGCTACTACCCTTTTTATTCCATGAACCATAAATTTGCTCATAAGTCTGTTGTGCTTCATTGTGTTGAATGCCTTTGGAAGTCTGTATACACTACATCAATAGCATTACCCACATCAACCCTCTCTGTTACTTCTTCACAAAACTCCAGCAAGTGAGATAAACATGATGCCGTAATAAATCCATGCTGGCTTTGCTTAAAACCCACTTGTGCCCACATAATTATTGTTTATCGAAGCGTCCCCACCACCAAAGTTAAACTGACTGGCCTGTTGTTTTAGCCAGGGTGTAACATTTGCAAGTCTCCAGTCCTCTGGCACCAATCTGGAATTTAAGGAAGATTGGAAAGTTACAGCTGTGACTCTTCAGTTCCCATTCTCACTTCCCTCGGTATCCTTGGATTCATCAGGTGAAATTTTTGGAAAACACAGCGAGAATCGGAAATGCAATTCACGCTGATGGGATCGCGTTTTCCGATTTTCCAGGCCTCTCTCCGGTGGCATCAAAAGAATTCTGCCACGGAAGGCCAGGAACCTCATTTAAATACATTATAATATCGTTAGAAAGCTCTCTTCCCAAGACTTCCTCCCTCAATGAATATTCATCGGGCCGCCGGCATGATTTACAACAGCTGTATAAAATCAAGAAATTGGTGATCTCACCACCGAAGGAGATATCGGGGGTGAGCGCTGAGGTCACCATTACCCCCCAGGGTGCCAGTGGCAGAGGAAGCAGCGGTAAGAACGCAGGGACACGGATTAGTTCAACCCGGGTAGGGGCGAATGGGTTCAGTATCGGCATACCGGGGGCTAGGTCGCACGCAAGACTTAGTGGCCCTTCATGTCTTGAAGCCTCTAGATGTAAAGGGTCTGGCAGGTGGTTTGCTGGCAGTGCTGGGATTGTGGCAATATTATCACTGAGGGATTGCCGTTCCAGAGTGGCAGCTGGAAAGTGGGTGGGAGCAGGTGAATCTGTAGTGTTACAACACCCTGGGCTAGTGCATGGTCAATTCCAGCCCCACAGGCCCTGGAGTCCCAACACAAGTGAATTAAACAATAATCTGTATATACTTTCTGACATCTATTTTTAAAAACTATTTTTATTCTCCTTTTTCACATTTCCTCCCAAATTTACACCTATCAACAATAAACAATAATCAGCAACAAATATGTCAATCCCCATAACAATAACAATGATCCCATCCTCCCACCAACCCCCAAACATTAGCCCGCATATTTACAGAAACAAATGACAAAAAGGAATCAGGGATTACACATAGTCATCCTTACTACACACAGCCCCCCTCCCCCCAACCCTCCCACCCATTCCCCCCCTCCCAACTAATGTTCGATGTTATCCAGTTCTTGAAAGGGCATAATGAATAATGCCCATGACTTGTAGAACCCCTCCATCCTTCCCCTCAGTTCAAACTTAACCTTCTCAAGAGTCAAGAATTCCAACAGGTCCCCTCGCCAAGCCAGGGCACAGGGTGGAGAGGCCGCTCTCCGTCCCAACAGGATCCGCCTTCGGGCGATCAACGAGGCGAAGGCTACGATATCTGCCTCCGCACCCGTTTCCAACCCTGGCTGGTCCGACACCCCGAATATGGCCTCCCGGGGACCCGGGTCCAGTTTAACATGCACTACCTTGGAAATTACCCTAAAACCTCCTTCCAGTAATCCTCTAGCTTTGGACAGGACCAAAGCATATGAACGTAATTAGCGGGCACCTCCCCCCTCGCAACGCTCACACACATCTTCTACTCCTTCAAAGAATCGGCTCATCCTCGCCCTCGTGAGGTGTGCACTGTATACCACCTTCAGCAGTATCAGCCCCAACCTTGCACATGAGGTGGAGGCATTTACTCTCCAGAGCACCTCACACCAGGCCCCCTCCTCTATAACCTCTCCCAACTCTTCTTCCCACTTTGCTTTGATCCCTTCCAGTGCTGCCTTATCCTCTTCCAAAATAACTCCGTACACCGCTGACACTGCCCCCTTCTCCAGTCCCCTTGTCGTCAGCACCTCCTCCAGCAATGTGGAGGCCGGTTCCTCCAGGAAGCTCTGCATCTCCTTTCTGGCAAAATCTCGAACCTGCATGTATCTAAACATTTCCCCCTGCTCCAGCCCATACTTGGCTTCCAGCTCCTTCAATCCTGCAAATTGACCCCTAAGAAATAAATCTTCAAGTGTCTTAATTCCCTTCTCTCCCGATTTCCGGAAATTTCCACCCTACGTCCCTGGCTCAAATCTGTGGTTCCCCCGAATCGGCATTTCCCTTGACCCTGCCCCCAACCCGACGTGTTGGCGAAACTGCCTCCAGATTTTCAATGACACTATTATTACCGGACTCCCTGAGTATTTCCCCGGAGCTATCGGGAGTGACGCTGTTGCTAGTGCTTTCAATCCCGACCCCCTGCACAAACTCTCCTCCATTTGAACCCACTGGGAATCTACCCCTCTGACCCAGCTCCGCACCTTCTCCACATTCGCCACCTAGTAGTAATACATTAGATTCGGAAGACCCAAACCCTTGCCTGCCTTCCCCTCCGTAGCAGCACCTTTCTCACTCTGGCTGCCTTCCCTCTCCATATGAACGAGGTAATCCTTCCCTCAATCTCCCTGAAAAAAGAATTTGGCAGGAAAATCGGTAGGCATTTGAAAATAAACAGAAATTTTATTCATTCTAACCGTCTGTACCCGACCCGCCAGTGACAGAGGGAGACCATCCCACCTTGCCAAATCGGCTTTCACTCTCCCCACCAAAATAGAGATGTTGTACCTGCGAAGCCTCCCCCACTCCCGGGCCACCTGCACCCCCACATACCTAAAGTGAGTCCCTGCCCTACGGAATGGCAGCCCCCCCCCCCCCCCCCCCCCCCCCCCCCCCCACTCCTGCCCCATCCCCGGCCGAGACACCACAAAATACTCACTCTTGTCTAGGTTCAGCTTGTACCCCGAGAAAGACCCAAATACCCGCAGTAGCTCCAATATTCCCCCTATCGACACACTCGGTTCCGACACATATAACAGCAAGTCGTCGGCATGTAAGGACACGCTATGCTACTTTCTAACATCTTTGACCCTTTACTATCCGTCTAGCCTCAGTTCTGCGCTCTGGAATCCTTCCGAGTGCCGGATTCCTGGGACATCCCTGCCTCCACCTGCTGTGGATTGTCAGGTGTAAAGTGCTCACCAGTGAGTGACCCAGAAGCCTGCCTACCACATAATCCCACTGGGGTGTAAGTATCTGTGCTGGTAGAGTTTGCAAGTGAAAGGTGTGATGCCTTTTCAATGCTGGTCTCCAAGATACCTGCCTGGGAGCTGGTCAGGTCCATGGTGTCAAGGGGCCACGATAATGGTCCAGGCTAGTCTGCTGATTGACCTGCAATGGAAGGGAGATGAAATGAAAATTTCTTATTGTCACAAGTAGGCTTCAAATGAAGTTACTGTGAAAAGCCCCTCGTTGCCACATTGCAGCGCCTGTTCGGGGAGGCTGGTACGGCAATTGAACCGTACTGCTGGCCTGCCTTGGTCTGCTTTAAAAGCCAGCTCCTTAGCCCTGTGCTAAACTAGCTAGTGGATGGCATTAGTGTGGGACAAGGGAATACTGATAGGAGAAAAATCACTCACATGAGACTTACCCCATGGCTGGATGTGTTGAGGGTTCTTGTTACTTGTGTCTTCGCCCCCAATCTTATGCTCGGCATAGGAGCGGTCCTTGTCCTCGTCGGCAAGCTCAAGGGCTCATACCTCAAACGTGATTAGGACTTTGAACTCAACCATCACTCTGGTCAGCTGTGCCTGCTCCAACCTGTTGTGCTCGGGTTTGTCTTGAAATGAGTTAGATGGGAAGAGTGTAAATGGGAGTTGTGCCACATCACATGAGGATGAAATGTGGCATGCATGAAAGGTGAGTGGGGCCGGACATTTGAGGGGCACCAGAGCTACTGGGGGGATTATGGTGTGGGGGGGGGGGGTGCATATGACAAGTGCAGTGACGCTGCGATGTGGGTGGGAGTAAGATCACCGTAGAGCTGTGAGAGCTGTGTGAAGGGTGCTGAGGGAGGCAAGAGGAAGTCGACTTACCTTGGCTGCACAAAGAAGTCATTCCTCTTCTTACAACACTGTAACCCCATCTTCTTTTGGAATGAGCTGGCGCTGACAACCGTGGCCATAGGCTCCCAGGTGGGTTTGACCACTTTGTTGGATGGGCGCCTGCCTGATCGTGGGTAGAGTGTTTCCTGCTTCTGCTCAATCCCATTGAGACATTTGCTGAGGGCTCCCTCTGTAAAATGTGGTGCAGCCTTTCTGGCAGCCATCTCCCCCGATTGGACTTGGATCGAGTGCTGGGGAGGAATTTAAAAGGAGTGCCCAGTGATTCCAGAGATTACTTCCTCCTGGGGCGAACATATCAGAGGAAAGCCGCCATAAGCACGGCACAATTCATGGAGTAAAAAAGCTTTGTTAAAGCAGCTGAGTATATGGTGAGTTTTCCCTCTGTCAGCGCTGGAAGGATTCTTCCCAGCTTTCCTCACCTTTCCGACACTGAAAAATTATGGTACAATTCCACCCATCATATGATTATTGATGATTGAGAGTTGACTGATAGGGTGGTAATTGGCCTGGTTGGATTTGTCCTGTTTCTTGTGTACAGGACATACCTGGGAAATGTTCCACATTTTGAGTAGATGGCAGTGGCTGCACTGGAACAGCTGCAAGCTCTGGAGCACAAATCTTCATTAGTATTTCCGGAATATAGTCAGGGCCCATAAGCTTTGTGGTATACTGTCTTTCAGCCATTTCTTGATATCACATAGAGTGAATCAAATTGGCTGAAGACTGGCATTTGTGATGTTAGAGACCTCTGGAGGAGACCAAGATGGGTATCTCACTTGGCACTTCTGGCTTAAGATTATCACAAATGCTTCAGCCTCATCTTTTGCACTGATGTGCTGAGGTCCTACATCAATGAGAATGGGGATATTTGTCGAACCTCCTCCTCCAGGAGTTGTTTAAATGTCCATCACCATTCACGAATGGATGTGACAGGACCGCAGAACTTAGATTTTATCCATTGGTTGTGGAATCGCTGAGCTCTGTCTACCAGTTGCTGATAATGTTGTTTGACATGCAAATAGTCCTGTGTTGGCAGCATAGTTGGGAGGGAATTGCCACGGAGTCTTCAACAATGACTCCAGATCCCATGAAATTGCATGGTGTCAGGTCAAACAGGAGCAAGGAGACCTTGTTCTGATTACCGCCGCCCACCCTCACCCAGTCACCCCAAACCTTGCACAGTTAATGAATCGGTACTCTTCCAGGTTGAACATCAATTGGAAGAAGAACTCAGGGTGGTTTAGGCACAGAATGTACTCTGGGTGGGGAACTTCAATATCCATCACCAAGAGTGGCTCAGGAAGACCACTATTGACCGGGCTGGCCAAATCATAAAGGACATAGCTTCTAAACTGGGTCCGTGGAAGTTGGGTGAGGAACCAGCAAGTTAGAAAACTACTAGACCTCGTCCTCGCCAATCTACCTGCCACAGATGCATCTGTCCATGCAGTATCGGTAGGAGTGGCCACCACACTGTCCTTGTTGAGGCAAGTCCCACTTTCACATTGAGGATACCCTGCATCATGTGTAGCACATCACAGTGCTACATGTGATAGATTTCATACAGCTCCAGAAACTCAAAACCTGGCATCTATGAGGTGCTGTGGGCAATCAGCAGCAAAGAATTGTACTCAACCATAACTGTAACTTCATGGCCTGGCAGACTCCCCACTATACCATTGCCATCAAGTGGGGATCAACTCCGGTTCAATGAAGAATGCAAGAGGGCATGCCAGGAGCAGCATCAGGCATACCTAAAAATGGTGAAGCTACAACACAGGGCTACTTGTGTATCAAACAGAAGAAGCAACATTCAATAGACAGAGCTTTGTGGGTGAGGGTGAGAGGTGGTTGGGGGGATGATAATGGTGTTGAGGTGGTGGCATAGTGGGAGTGTTGCTGGTTTAGAAATCCAGAGGGTCAGGCTAATTCTCTGGGGGACATGGGCTCAAATATCACCACAGCAACTGGTAGAGTTTAAGTCCGATTGATAAAATCTGAAATTGAAAGTGTAAGGAAACCAGGCCAGACACCAATTAATGTTAGGATATGGAAATCCCAACAATTGGCAATTTATAAAGCTGAGGAAATAATTCTTTATCCCAGGAGTGATTCCACTGACAAATAGGGATCTTTTAAGTTAAATCAAACTTTATTTTTACAACTGTATTAACGATATTAACACCACAGAAATAGCTCTATAATTATCAGTTAAATAGTTCTTAAATAAACTTTAACTGATGCCCTACACCTTCACAATACAGTTCAAATGCCAGTTATAAATAAAGTTAACAAAACATGTCTTTTGCAGTCCTCTGTTTAGAGACTTATAGAAAGAGACCTTTTCAAGAGCAGATCCAGCACACTCCTGTCTTGTTAGACCCTTTTGCTCAATCTAACAGCATTTTGCAAAACTGCAAACTACAGACAGACCTGGCTCCAACCTTTAAATACATCATCTGTTTCCCACTAAGATGTCCTATGACCTGCTTAGCTGGGACTAACTACAATCCCTCAAATTATTAATTACCCAGGGAACCATCCAAAATATAAGTACTGTTCCATTAGCCCTTTATCTATAACTAAGTAAATGGTTGGAATGAATGATGACCTGACTCTTCAGACACCTTGATTACAGCTTTAGCAGACACATAGCCTGGGTACCATAACCTAATTTCTTTAATAATATTACTGCAACAAATATATACCTTAGCCCTGGCTTTTACTGACATTATTGCCACAGATCTAAAATACAGTATATATAACAATTTCTTATATTAATTGCAATGGTGACCAATAAACTGTCATTGATTGTTGTAAAGACCCATTTGGTTCACTAATGCCCTTTAGGGAAGAAGGAAATCTGCCATCCTTAGGTGGTCTGGGCTACATGTGACTCCAAACCCACAGCAATGTGGTTGTCCCTTAATTGCCCTCTGAAATGGCCTAGAAGTCATTCAGTTCAGCTCAGTCAGTCTACAACTGATGGATAAAATCTGAGTTCTACAGCCATGAATGGTTGTGAAGTATTAAACAACTAACTGGAGAAAGAGGATCCACAACTATCCCCATCCCCAAAGATGGCAAAGCCCAGCAGATAACTGCAAAATAAATTTATAAACTTCTTCAACCAGAAGTATTGAGTATGATTCATCTCGGTCTCCTCCGGAGGTCCCCAGCATCACAGATGCCAGTACAAAGAACAAAGAAAATTACAGCACAGGAACAGGCCCTTCGGCCCTCCCAGCCTGCGCCAATCCAGGTCCTTTATCTAAACGTGTCTCCTATTTTCCAAGGTCTACTTCCCTCTGTTGCCGCCCGTTCATATTCCTGTCTAGATGCCTCTTAAATGATGCTATCGTGCCCGCCTCTACCACCTCCGCTGGTAAAGCGTTCCAGGCATCCACCACCCTCTGCGTAAAAAACTTTCCACGCACATCTCCCTTAAACTTTCCCCCTCCCACCTTGAAATCGTGACCCCTTGTAATTGATACCCCCACTCTTGGAAAAAGCTTGTTGCTATCCACCCTGTCCATACCTCTCATAATTTTGTAGACCTCAATCAGGTCCCCCCTCAACCTCCGTCTTTCCAACGAAAACAATCCTAATCTACTCAACCTTTCTTCATAGCTAGCACCCTCCATACCAGGCAACATCCTGGTGAACTTCCTCTGCACCCTCTCCAAAGCATCCACATCCTTCTGGTAATGTGGCGACCAGAACTGCACGCATTATTCCAAATGTGGCCTAACCAAAGTCCTATACAACTGTAACGTGACCTGCCTATTCTTGTACTCAATACCCCGTCCGATGAAGGCAAGCATGCTGTATGCCTTCTTGACCACTCTATCAACCTGCGTTGCCACCTTCAGGGTACAATGGACCTGAACTCCCAGATCTCTCTGTACATTCATTTTCCCCAGTATTCCCCAGTATATCAATGCACAGGATATAAAATGGCTAATGGGACTGGATACTGAAAAAGCTATGGGCCTGACAACATTCCAGCAATCGTACTCAAGACTGAATCATAGAATCCCTACAGTGCAGAAGGAGGCCATTCAGCCCATCAAGCCTACACCGATCCCCCAAAAGAGTACACTACCTAGGCCAAACCCCCACCCTATCTCCATAACTCCACCTAACCTTTGGACACTAAGGGGCAATTTAGCATGGATACTCCACCTAACCAGCACATCTTTGGACTGTGGGAAGAAACAGAGCACCCAGAGGAAACTCGCAGACACAAGGAGAAAGTTCAAACTCCACACAGACAGTCATCCGAGGTGGGAATAGAACCAGGGTTCCTGCTGTGAGGCAGCAGTGCTAACCACTGTCCCAACCGTGCCGCCACATGTGTTTCAGAACTAGCCATGCCCCTTGCCAATCTGTGTTAATATAGCTACAACACTGGCATCTACCCAAAATGTTAAAAAATGCCCAGGTATGTCCTATCCACGAAAGGCAGGATAAATCCAACCTCGCCAATTACTGCCCCATCAGACTACTCTCGTTCAACTGCAAAGGGATGAAGGTTGGCAGTGCTATCAAGCGCACTTACTGAGCAATAATCTGCTCACTGATGCTTAGTTTGGGTTTGACTGAGTGTTACACTGAGTGTGGAATCAAGGAGCCCAAGTAAAACTGAAGACAGTAGGAATCAGTGGAAAAATCTCTCCATTGATTGGAATCGTACCAAGCACAACGGAAGATGCTTATGATTGTTAGAGATCTATCCTCTCAGCTCCAAGACATCATTGTTGGAGTTCTTCAGGTCAGTGTCTTCAGCTGTTTCATCAATGACATTTGCTCCACCACAAGGTCTGAAGAGGGAGTGTTCGCTGATGACTTCACAATGCTCAAATACTGAAGCAGTTCATGTCCATATCCAGAAAAACCTGAACAATATGGAGGTTGGACTGATAAGTGGCAAGTAATATTCATGCCACTCAAGTATCAGGCAATGACCATCACTGACAAAAGAGAATCTAACCATCTGTCCAAGGCACTCAATGGCATTACCATTGCTAAACATCTTGGGGGTTACCATTGACCATAAATTGGACTGGATTAGTGTTATGACAGCCTGGGCAAGTCTGCGGTAAATACCAGCCCCACTCATCCTGGAGTTACAATACAAGTGAATTAACCATTCATTCTTAAAAAACTACTCAAAGTCTTTGGCCCTTGGCTGGCCAGTAATTACAGTCACCAGATTTGTATGTTTAAACATAATTACTGTTTATAACAAGAGTTATCATGAAGAAATGCAGTAAATACACCTTGGTAACAACAAGCTAATGCTTCCTACTCCCTTTAACTGTCCCACCCTCTACCCACACACACAAGACAGACAATCATTGGGGGGGGGGGGGGGTAAATATAATAAGGATGAAGGTCAAAAAAAAGAGTCTTTGCTTTAAATGGTGATTCTTTAGCACACACGCTGGTTGACCAAAGTCTCTGATTTACAGCTGATAATGGTCTTCCTTGCAGAGTCATTCATTCAGGGTCCCCGCTGGTTAGAAAATGTAATACTTACAGGCACCAGGCTTTCTGGAGAAACAGTTTATTTCTTATCAAATTGGACCTTCTGCTCAAGGTTCACATTTAGACCTATATCTTTCTGTATAGACACTTTATTCCACATAAAACCTTGCTTTCAGCTCGTGATTCGACTTCAGGCTTCTGCAGTCTCAAGAGAACGATGTCCAGACTTGCTTGGGAGAGAGATAGCCCTCACAGTGGCCTGTTGGAGAGAATTCATTTTTTTTTGTGGAAAAAATTAGTTAGATTTCCTCATCCAGCAGCAGAATTAAAAATGAAACCAAACTGGAACCTTGTAATTCTGAAAACATTCCAGTGGGATTGGATGCAATCACCACCTATTACCGGGTACAGCATAGCTTTTTGGGCCAATTTATTGGTCATCAGCCAAATCAATCAAACTGAGTCATCACTGATAGCTGCCTGTCTGAAATCACCAGTCAAAAATAAAACAGCCCTCTGGCACCTTCTGTTTGAATTCAAAGCACAGGCCACTGCTTCCTTCTGCTTGAATTAAATAAACAGGCTGCCTTAATGACACACGTTTATTATGGGCTAGGGTTTAGAAAACTCCAAAATATATCATGGAGTTCACCTGTTTATTGATTTTGGTTATGATGAGCACCAATGCCTGCCTTTCAGGTGTTATTCAAAAGAAGCCTTTAGCACTGAAACATTTCTTGAAGCGACACTCCCATGACACCTCCCCCAAGAAAAAAATAAACCATCAACTTCAAAGATGGTTTCATTTTTCACCTTTTCACTTTTCCAATAAGAATAATTGACAATAATATACTTTTTTCTAAAACAAAAACAAAACAGGCAAATGTTGATAATACTACAGTCCATTTTACTTCTTCTTCCACCATCTATCCTGCTTTTCTTCATCGCACTAGTGACAAAGCATCAGCTATCACATTTTCTTGTCCTGCCACATGTACAATTCTCAAATAAAATGGCTGTAACAATAAACTCCATCGAAACAGTCTGGTATTTTTATTCCTGAATTGCTCCAAAAATGTAAATGGATTATGATCAGTATATATAATTGTTTCAGACGAATTGCTGGTGACATAAATATTAAAATGTTGCAAAGCCAGCACCAAGCTCAAAGTCTCCTTTTCAATTGTTGAATACTTCCTCTGCTGATCCTTCAATTTCTTGGAAAAATATCCAATAGGCCACTCTATTCATTCATCGTCATCTTGCAAGAGCACAGCACCTACACCCACATCACTCGCATCAGCAGCCACTTTAGAACATAGAACATAGAACGATACAGCGCAGTACAGGCCCTTCGGCCCACGATGTTTCACCGACATGGGAAGTCAAAAACTAAAGGCCATCTAACCTACACTATGCCATTACCATCCACATGCTTATCCAATAAACTTTTAAATGCCCTCAATGTTGGCGAGTTCACTACTGTTGCAGGTAGGGCATTCCACGGCCTCACCACTCTTTGCGTAAAAAATCTACCTCTGACGTCTGTCCTATATCTATTACCCCTCAATTTAAGGCTATGTCCCCTCGTGCTAGCCACCTCCATCCGCGGGAGAAGGCTCTCACTGTCCACCCTATCTAACCCTCTGATCATTTTGTATGCCTCTATTAAGTCACCTCTTAACCTTCTTCTCTCTAACGAAAACAACCTCAAGTCCATCAGCCTTTCCTCATAAGATTTTCCCTCCATACCAGGCAACATCCTGGTAAATCTCCTCTGCACCCGTTCCAAAGCTTCCACGTCCTTCCTATAATGAGGCGACCAGAACTGTACGCAATACTCCAAATGCGGGTGTACCAGAGTTTTGTACAGCTGCACCATGACCTCATGGCTCCGGAACTCAATCCCTCTACCAATAAAGGCCAACACACCATAGGCCTTCTTCACAACCCTATCAACCTGGGTGGCAACTTTCAGGGATCTATGTACATGGACACCGAGATCCCTCTGCTCATCCACACTGCTAAGAATTTTACCATTAGCCAAATATTCCGCATTCCTGTTATTCTTTCCAAAGTGAATCACCTCACACTTCTCTACATTAAACTCCATTTGCCACCTCTCAGCCCAGCTCTGCCGCTTATCTATGTCCCTCTGTAACCTGCAACATCCTTCCACACTGTCTACAACTCCACCAACTTTAGTGTCGTCTGCAAATTTACTCACCCAACCTTCTGGGCCCTCCTCTAGGTCATTTATAAAAATGACAAACAGCAACGGCCCCAGAACAGATCCTTGTGGTACGCCACTCGTAACTGAACTCCATTCTGAACATTTGCCATCAACCACCACCCTCTGCCTTCTTTCAACTAGCCAATTTCTGATCCACATCTCTAAATCACCCTCAATCCCCAGCCTCCGTATTTTCTGCAATAGCCGACCGTGGGGAACCTTATCAAACGCTTTACTGAAATCCATATAGACCACATCAACTGCTCTACCCTCGTCTCAAAGAACTCGATAAGGTTTGTGAGGCATGACCTACCCTTCACAAAACCATGCTGACTATCCCTAATCATATTATTCCTATCTAGATGATTATAAATCGTATCTCTTATAATCCTCTCCAAGACTTTACCCACAACAGACGTGAGGCTCACCGGCCTATAGTTACCGGGGTTATCTCTACTCCCCTTCTTGAACAAAGGGACCACATTTGCTATCCTCCAGTCCTCTGGCACTATTCCTGTAGCCAATGATGACATAAAAATAAAAGCCAAAGGCTCAGCAATCTCTTCCCTGGCTTCCCAGAGAATCCTAGGATAAATCCCATCAGGCCCCGGGGACTTATCTATTTTCACCTTGTCCAGAATTGCCAACACTTCTTCCCTACGCACCTCAATGCCATCTATTCTAATAGCCTGGGTCTCAGCATTCTCCTCCACAACATTATCTTTTTCCTGAGTGAATACTGACGAAAAGTATTCATTTAGTATCTCGCTTATCTCCTCAGCCTCCACACACAACTTCCCACCACTGTCCTTGACTGGCCCTACTCTTACCCTAGTCATTCTTTTATTCCTGACATACCTATAGAAAGCTTTTGGGTTTTCCTTGATCCTACCTGCCAAAGACTTCTCATGTCCCCTCCTTGCTCGTCTTATCTCTCTCTTTAGATCCTTCCTCGCTTCCTTGTAACTATCAAGCGCCCCAACTGAAACTTCACACCTCATCTTCACATAGGCCTCCTTCTTCCTCTTAACAAGAGATTCCACTTCTTTGGTAAACCACGGTTCCCTCGCTCGACCCCTTTCTCCCTGCCTGACTGGTACGTACTTATCAAGAACATGCAATAGCTGTTCCTTGAACAAGCTCCACATATCCAGTGTGCCTAACCCTTGCAGCCTACTTCTCCAACCTACACATCCTAAGTCATGTCTAATGGCATCATAATTGCCCTTCCCCAGCTATAACTCTTGCCCTGCGGGGTATACTTATCCCTTTCCATCACTAACGTAAAGGTCACCGAATTGTGGTCACTGTTTCCAAAGTGCTCACCTACCTCCAGATCTAACACCTGGCCTGGTTCATTACCCAAAACCAAATCCAATGTGGCCTCGCCTCTTGTTGGCCTGTCAACATATTGTGTCAGGAAACCCTCCTGCACACATTGTACAAAGAACGACCCATCTAATGTACTCGAACTATATCTTTTCCAGTCAATATTTGGAAAGTTAAAGTCTCCCATAACAACTACCCTGTTACTTTCGCTCTTTTCCAGAATCATCTTCGCCATCCTTTCCTCTACATCCCTAGAACTATTAGGTGGCCTATAGAAAACTCCCAACAGGGTGACCTCTCCTTTCCTGTTTCTAACCTCAGCCCATACTACCTCGGAAGAAGAGTCCCCATCTAGCATCCTTTCCGCCACCGTAATACTGTCCTTGACTAGCAGCGCAACACCTCCCCCTCTTTTGCCCCCTTCTCTGAGCTTACTAAAACACCTAAACCCCGGAACCTGCAACAACCATTCCTGTCCCTGCTCTATCCATGTCTCTGAAATGGCCACAACATCGAAGTCCCAGGTACCAACCCATGCTGCCAGTTCCCCTACCTTATTTCGTATACTCCTGGCATTGAAGTAGACACACTTCAAACCACCTACCTGAACACTGGCACCCTCCTGCGAAGTCAAATCTGTGCTCCTGACCTCTATACTCTCAATCTCCGGTACCCCAAAACTACAATCCAGGTTCCCATGCCCCTGCTGAATTAGTTTAAACCCCTCCAAAGAGCACTAACAAATCTCCCCCCCAGGATATTGGTGCCCCTCAGGTTCAGATGTAGACCATCCTGTCTATAGAGGTCCCACCTTCCCCAGAAAGAGCCCCAGTTATCCAGAAATCTGAATCCCTCCCGCCTGCACCATCCCTGTAGCCACGTGTTTAATTGCTCTCTCTCCCTATTCCTCATCTCACTATCACGTGGCACGGGCAACAACCCAGAGATAACAACTCTGTTTGTTCTCGCTCTGAGCTTCCATCCTAGCTCCTTAAAGGCCTGCCTGACATCCTTGTCCCCTTTCCTACCTATGTCGTTAGTGCCAATGTGGATTACGACTTGGGGCTGCTCCCCCTCCCCCTTAAGGACCCTTAAGGAATTGTTTTGTGTAATTTCGGGTGGCCAACACAGGAGCAGTGGTTAACACAGCATTCAGGCTGTCAAATGCCTGTTGACACTTTGCCGTCCACTGAAATTTGCTACGCTTCTTCAGCAAGTCCGTCAGTGGAGCAACCACGCTGCTAAAATGCGGCACAAATTTTCGGTAAAATCCACTCATGCCATGAAATCGTATTTTTCCCTTTGTGTCGAGGGTATTGGAAACCCCCCAATAACTTTTGTTTTCACATCCCATGGGACCATTCATCCCTGTCCAATTGAATGACCAAGGAACGTGACTTGGGCTTTTACAAATTCACTTTTGGCTAGGTTTACCTACCACTGGTAACAATACTAAAACTTTATCTCCACTGGCAAAACTACAAACTTTTGCTTTCCTGTCTGCTACCTATTCCATCACATGCTATGCAACTTTTAAATGTTGTCTAGCCAATTCACCTGCTCTATTTAATCATTCCCTAAAACTTGACACAAAATCCAATAATGTAATTTCAGACTGCTCACTCACCAATTTCTCCTTAATCAATTTAAGTGGTCCTTTTACCTGATGACCAAAAATTAGTTCAAAACAACTGAATTTGGTTGATTAATTAGGTGCATCACTAATTGCAAACAATATGAATGGAGTTCCCTTCTCCCAATCCTCTGGATAATCTTGGCAATAAGCCCTCAACATTGTCTTTAATGTCTGATGCCACTGTTCTAACGCTCCCTGCGATTCTGGATGGTACACAGTTCATTTAAATTGTTTTATCCGAAGCTATCCATAACTTCCTTGAATAACCTTGAGGTAACATTTGATCCTTGATCTGATTGTATTTCTGTGGGTAGTCCATATCTAGTAAAGAATTTAAGTTACTCCTCCACAATATTTTGGCTGTAATATTGCGTACTGGAATGGCCTCTGGAAATCTAGTAGACACATCCATTATAGTCAAATGATATTGATTCCTACTTTTCGTTTTAGGAAGTTTACATAGAATTTACAGTGCAGAAGGAGGCCATTCAGCCCATCGAGTCTGCAGCGGCTCTTGGAAAGAGCACCCTACCCAAGGTCAACACCTCCACCCTATCCCCATAACCCAGTAACCCCACCCAACACTAAGGGCAATTTTGGAAACTAAGGGCAATTTATCATGGCCAATCCACCTAACCTGCACATCTTTTGGACTGTGGGAGGAAACAGGAGCACCCGGAGGAAACCCATGCACACACGGGGAGGATGTGCAGACTCCGCACAGACAGTGACCCAAGCCGGAATCGAACCAGGGACCCTGGAGCTGTGAAGAGATTGTGCTATCCACAATGCTACCGTGCTGCCCTACGGTAGTGGTCCTACGCAATCAATTAAGACCCTTGTAAAAGGTTCCTCAAATGCTGGAATGGGTATTAAGGGTACTGGTTTTATCACCGCTTGAGGTTTCCCTATCACTTGACATGTATGACATGATCGACAAAATTTAACTACATCTTTATGTAGCCCAGGCCAATAAAAATGTTTTTGTATTTTAGCTCGAGTTTTCCTTACTCCCAAATGACCTCCTACTAGTACCTAATGTGCTACTCGCAACACCTCCTTCCTATACCCTACTGGCAATACCGCTTGATGAACTTCTGCACACTTTTCATCCCCTGCATCTGTAAGGTCTCCATTTTCACATTAAGACATCATTTTTAGGGTAATAACATTCTGGTATACACTCGGATTCCTCTTCCGCGTATGCTTTCTGACACATCAGTTTTATTTCTATATCTTCCTGAACTAAAAATATCCGCCTCATCCTCCACCTGTTCTTGTTCTTTTCCAACTATCTGATCAAAAATCGTTTCTGATAATTGCACTTCCCCTTTATCTTCACTCTTTGATTTCTCCTCTTGTCTTCACCTGTTACTTTGTGACCTTATTACGACACAATCCGGAAAACTCCCAGAATATCCGTCCTTCAACAATTCAGTTGTTTAATTTTTCACTGGCTTATTAACCACAGTAGGCATCACTCCCACCTGTGATCCAGCCATATCAATACCCAAAATAAACTGTATTCCTGAACAAGATAGTTTATCTATTACTCCTACTGCCACTTCACCACTCTTCACTGGACTTTCCAACCTTACCTTATATGATGGAACACTACTCTTCTCACCCTGAATTCCACATAGTACCACCTTTTCTGGCAATATTCCTCCCAAGATGCATAACTCCTCATCTCCGATGATCAAACATTGACCAGTTCCCGTAATGCTTAAAATGCCGACTTCTTTACCTACTCCTCCTGGTACACATGAGGTACACTTTGCCCACACAAGTAAATTATTTAAAGAGACCTGGCACCTTCTTATCAATCACCTCTTGATCAGGCTGTACAAATCTTTTCACCTCCTTTGCTTCAATTGGGCTTTCCTTTCATAAACCACTTACGCAAACCCCACTGGCTTATCCTGTTTTACCACATCAGCCTTCCCGGTGCTTTTCTTCAACCCCCAACACTGTGACTTTACAGTGCCTAGATTATCACAGTAAAAATACCTGAAAAGTTTCACTTCTTTTCCACCTCCTGGATTTCTTTTTTAATCTGAGGTATACGCTCCTTATTATCTCTCATCAGATCACCTTTACCTTTACCACTTGAGTATTTCTCTTTTCCCCAGTTTCTATCCCTCACAAGCTGAAACTGATATTGGAAACCAAACTTTGATTTATGAACTAATTCATAATCATCTGCCATTTCTGCTGCTAATCTCGCAGTTTTAACCTTCTGTTCTTCCACGAGTTCTCACTACACCAGGAATTGAATTTTTAAACTCCTCCAAAATTATCATTTCTCTCAGAGCTTCATATGTTTGGTCTATTTTCAAAGCCCTATCCACCAAGCCTTCGACTATGACGCTCTTTCTCACTATCCACATTACTATCCTCAAACTGTACGTTTCTCTTTACATCTGCCAATTTGAACTGACTTTCATGTTTCATGGCCATTTTCTGAAGTTCAAAGTCTCCCTCTTTTTCTTTTTCTCTGATCTGTATCTCCCCTTCTCTTTCTTTTTGTTCTGCTGGGGCTATTCTTTTTCCCTTTCTTCTCTCTCCTTTTCTTTTTCCCTGATATGTATCTCCCTTTCCCTTTCTTTTTCCCTCATTTCATATTCAAGCTGCTTTAATTCTTTTTCGTGTTCAAACTGCTTGATCTGTAATTGAATACTTGCCTTTTCCAATGACTCCGACTGTGTCTGAGGCAATTTTTAATACTCAGCTACCACCACAATTACCTCTTTTTGTATTTTGTCAGGCAATGTTAACTGCAGTGTTTTGCCTATTCTAAAAGCCTCTTTTAGTCTTTGTTTGTAAGGTACTGCGTGTGACCTTCTCCACCCCCAAAAATGTCTGAGCCTCTGAAAGAGCCATTGTCCATAACACACTCCCTACTTAAACTGGAATACAACATCTGAAAAGCAAACACAAATATGCTCATCCCTCGCTGTTTTTAAGTCCACTAAGCCAACCCAATCACGAAAGATGGGCTTTTACCCCATGAGCCCCTAATTTGTTATGGGCCAGGAGTTTTGAAAAATCCAAAGTATATCATGGAGTTCACCTGACCTACAGCTGTTTATCGATTTTAGTTATGATGAGCATAAGAGTTTGCCTTTCAGGTGTTATTCAACAGAGGCCTTCAGCACTTTTAATCAAAAACAAGCTTTATTCTACAAATTTAGTTAACATTTTATAAACACACACAGTAAGCATTTTTATCAACTACAAACATAAATACCCCACACAGCTACAGTAATTTATGTATAACCCTTAATAAATTCCCCTGATGTTCTTTTACTGTTGCTGGGTCACACTCCAGGAACCTCATTCCTAATAGCGCTGTAGGTTACCTCCAGCTCACAAACGTCTGCAGTTCAAGAAGGCAGCTTACCACCAGCTTCTTAACCACAATTCGGATGGGCAATAAATGCTGATCCAGCCAGTGACACCTAGATCCCGTTATTGAATAAATTATAAAAAGTATTCATTTAACTCCTCAACCATATCCCTTGCCTGCATGCATAAATACTTTTTGGTACCTAATTGGTTGCATTCCTTTTACCACCTTTTTATTATTTATAAGCTTGCAGAAGATTTTGGAATTTCCTTTTACGTTAACTGCCAGTCTAATTTCATAGTCTCTGCTTTTCCTATTTGCTTTTACCACTTCTACTCTGAACCCTCTATGTTTAGCCTGGTTCTCAGTTGTTTTATCCACCTGACATATGTCATAAGCACACTTTCTTCTACCTGAATCTATATCACTTTCATCATCCTGGGAGCTCGAGGTGTGTGTGCCCTACCTTTCCCCTTCGTGGGAAAAATACCTTGACTGTGTCTGAACTATCTATTTGAAGGTAGACTGTTGTTCAGTTACCATTTTTCCGGCCAGTTTGTCTGGCCCCGATCCATTCTTATGACATTGAAGTTAGCTTCCTCCCAGTTAATTATTCTAACTCTGAGAAGAGTATCCTGCAGTCAGCATCACAGTGAAGCAGTCTGCTAAGAGATTCCTGCAGTCAGCATCACAGTGAAGCAGTCTGGGAAGAGTGGCCTGCAGTCAGCATCACAGTGAAGCAGTGTGGGAAGAGTATCCTGCAGTCAGCATCACAGTGAAGCAGTCTGGGAAGAGTATCCTGCAGTCAGCATCACAGTGAAGCACTGTGGGAAGAGTGTGCTGCAGTCATTATTGCAGTGAAGCAGTCTGCTAAGAGATTCCTGCAGTCAGCATTGCAGTGAAGCAGTCTGGGAAGAGTGGCCTGCAGTCAGCATCACAGTGAAGCAGTCTGGGAAGAGTGGCCTGCAGTCAGCATCACAGTGAAGCAGTCTGGGAAGAGTGGCCTGCAGTCAGCATCACAGTGAAGCAGTCTGGGAAGAGTGGCCTGCAGTCAGCATCACAGTGAAGCAGTCTGGGAAGAGTGGCCTGCAGTCAGCATCACAGTGAAGCAGTCTGGGAAGAGTGGCCTGCAGTCAGCATCACAGTGAAGCAGTCTGGGAAGAGTGGCCTGCAGTCAGCATCACAGTGAAGCAGTATGTAAAGAGCTGTTCAGGCATCATGCTCAGTTTGAGAAAAAATCTACAGTGACGTCACAGGAAAGTGGTAAGGTGATCAGTTGGTGAGTAACTGATATCAGGAACCGTGTCTAAATAGCTGAAATTTATATAACTGAAAAAGACAACAGTTAGGAACAAAACTGGGAGGATAAAGGAGAAATGAATCTGAAAGCAGAACTAGGAATTCAAAAGAGCTGATTGTGTGAGTACATTTATATATTTTATAATAACAAGGAGCAGAGAAGAAGGGCCCTCGTAAATATTAGTTAATAATCATTGATATTATTTTATATTAAAAGAATAAATTTAATTTAAAGGGTAAGACATGGCAGCAGAACTCCAAGCCGAGTCTACTGTTCTTCTTCCATGTGGGAGACCAGGAACAGTTTTAGTTCCCAGGACCAGCATTTGTGCAAGAAATGTCTCCAGCTGCCGCTTCTGGAAGCCTGGTTTTCAGAGCTGGAGTGGCGGTTGAGAACACTGTGGAGCACCCGCGAGGCGGAGAGTATCGTGGATAGCACATATAGAGAGATGGTCACACCATGGGCACAGATTCCACAGGCAGGAAGGGAACGGGTGACCACCAGGTAGAGAAGAGACCTAGGAAGGCACTGCAGAATTTCCTGTGGTCATTCCTCTGCAAAACAGATATATCACTTTGGATACTGTTGGAAGGAATGACCTCTCAGGGGAAAGCGGCATTAGCCAAATTAATTGCACCATGGTTGGTTCTGCAGCAGAGGGGAGCAGTAAAAAGTGTGGGAATGCAATAGCTATAAGGGGATTCAATTGTACGGGGGATAAATAGGTGTTTCTGTGGCCGCAAATGAGACTCCATGATGGTGGGTTGCCTCCCTGGTCTGAGGATCAAGGATGTCTGAGGGACATCAGGTGGTGTCCATGAGCTGGGTGATTGCATGAAAGGCGTCTCTCTCTGAGAAACTTTGGTTTAGATCTTTTAATCCCACCAAACTAGCACCAAATGTGCAAATGGTTACCCAACTTAAACCCCATCTACGACTCAACCGACCAGGATGCCAACGAGCCAGCAATCAGGCGACAAAAACAGCTAACGTAGGGAGAGGGAAACCTCAACCTCAGAACAGGGAGCCCCATGGGGCAGCCCAGGACCAAGCATGGTGGACCCAACAGGATCACCAACGCCAGCACAGCCAATGATGAAGAAGCTGATGGAGTTCATCATAACGGAACTCCAAAAACACAGAGAAGCGATGAAAGAAGAACTCATGGTGGCAATGAGGTCAGCAGCTGAGGCTTTGTTGGCCTCCATAAAGGAGGCAATGGACAGAGTGGAGCGGAGACTGGGGTCCCAGTGGCAACGGTGCAGGACCTGGAAAATGGAGCCATGGGCCATAGGGAGCAGATCACCTCGCTCAAAACTGAGGTGGCAGGTTGGTAACCTCCCAGAAGGTGCTGAAGGGAAAGGTAGACGACCAGGAGAACTGGTCCCTCCAGCCAAACCTATGCATCGTCGGGCTACTAGAGGGTACAGAGGGGAGGAATCCAATTGAATTTGTGGCAGTGATGCTCCGTAAGATGTACCCGGCTAGACTATGGGTCACATGACGGGGCAGAGAATACTATTTCGACACGCCGGAGGAGGCAAAAGAGTTCAACCATGAGAACAAGTTTGGGAAGAAGCAGCGATCCCAATGCTGACTTTCACAACCCGGAGGGGTTTCAGATGGGATAGGTACAAAAGAATGCATTTCCAGGGGGAGCCACCACACTAGCGGGCAAGCTGGTGCATGTGGGAAAAAGAGGGGGCCGCAATGCACCTCCCAGGAGGGAAGGAGCGCCTGGCAGGAGAGGGGGGGTGTTGTACAGCAACAAAGACAAAAGAGGGAATTTATGTGTGGAGTCAGAGGAAATGAGTGAGCTTCTTAATGAGTACTTTGTATCGGTATTCACCAAGGAGAGGGACATGACGGATGTTGAGGCTAGGGATGGATGTTTAAATACTCTAGGTCATGTCGGCATAAGGAAGGGGGAGGTTTTGGGTATTCTAAAAGGCATTAAGGTGGACAAGTCCCCAGGATCTAATGGGATCTATCTCAGGTTACTGAGGGAAGCAAGGGATGAAATAGCTGGGGCCTTAACAGATATCTTTGCAGCATCCTTGAGCACGGGTGAGGTCCCGGGGGACTGGCAAATTGCTAATGTTGTCCTTTGTTTAAGAAGGGTAGCAGGGATAATACAGGGAATTATAGACCTGTGAGCTTGACGTCAGTGGTAGGCAAACTGTTGCAGAAAATACTGAGGGATAGGATCTATTCACATTTGGAAGAAAATAGACTTATCAGTGATAGGCAGCATGGTTTTGTGCAGGGAAGGTCATGTCTTCCAAACCTAATAGAATTCTTTGAGGAAGTGACAAAGTTAATTGATGAGGGAAGGGGTGTAGATGTCATATACATGGACTTCAGTAAAGCATTTGATAAAGTTTCCCATGACAGGTTGATGGAAAAAGTGAAGTCGTATGGGGTTCAGGGTGTACTAGCTAGATGGATAAAGAACTGGCTGGTCAACAGGAGACAGAGAGGTGGAAGGGAGTGTCTCAAAATGGAGAATGGTGACTAGTGGTGTTCCACAGGGATCCGTGCTAGGACCACTGTTGTTTGTGCTATACATAAATGATCTGGACGAAGGTAATGAGCAAGTTTGCAGATGATACTAAGATTGGTGGAGTTGCAGATAGTGAGGTGGACTGTCAGAGAATACAGCAAAATTTAGATAGATTGGAGAGTTGGGCAGAGAAATGGCAGATGGAGTTCAATCCAGGCAAATGCAAGGTGATGCATTTTGGAAGATCTAACTCAAGAGCAGACTATATGGTCAATGGAAGAGTCCTGGGTAAAATTGATGTACAGAGAGATCTGGGAGTTCAGGTCCATTGTACCCTGAAGGTGGCAACACAGGTCGATAGAGTGGTCAAGAAGGCATACAGCATGCTTGCCTTCATCGGACGGGGTATTGAGTACAAGAGTCGGCAGGTCATGTTGCAGTTGTATCGAACGTTGGTTAGGCCACATTTGGAATACTGCGTGCAGTTCTGATTGCCACATTACCAGAAGGATGTGGATGCTTTAGAGAGGGTGCAGAGGAGGTTCACCAGGATGTTGCCTGGTATGGAGGGTGCTAGCTATGAAGAAAGGTTGAGTAGATTAGGATTGTTTTCATTGGAAAGACGGAGGTTGAGGGGGGACCTGATTGAGGTCTACAAAATTATGAGAGGTATGGACAGGGTGGATAGCAACAAGCTTTTTCCAAGAGTGGGGGTGTCAATTACAAGGGGTCACGATTTCAAGGTGAGAGGGGAAAAGTTTAAGGGAGATGTGCGTGGAAAGTTTGTTACGCAGAGGGTGGTGGGTGCCTAGAATGCTTTGCCAGCGGAGGTGGTAGAGGCTGGTACTATAGCATCATTTAAGATGCATCTGGACAGATATATGAACGGGTGGGGAGCAGAGAGAAGTAGACCTTGGAAAATAGGCAACAGGTTTAGATAAAGGATCTGGATCGGCGCAGGGTGGGAGAGCCAAAGGGCCTGTTCCTGAACTGTAATTTTCTTTGTTCTTTGTTCTAACATATCAGAGGGGACAGGGGGGCGAGACGCAAGACATGGGAGAGGGAGGTGATGGGGAAAGGGAAGGGGAAACCGAGCGCAGAAGAGCGCGGGGGGGCTGTGGGGGTAGAATGCTGATTATAGCAGGTTGCACGTGGAGATGGCTGGAATGAGGAAAGCATTGGTGGCCATCTTGAATGTCTCATGAACAAAGGGAAACCCCAGCTTGCAGGGGCATGTCCAAGTGGTCAGTATGTCTGACCCCATAGGAGAGGGGGGACAGAAACCCCACCCCTCGGAACCACCCCAAATTCACTCAGAACGAGAGGGGACTCAAAGGACCGGTGAAAAGATCCAGGGCCTTCGTGCATCTTCTTAGCCTGAGGGTTGACATGGTCTTTTTACAGGAGACACATGAGTGAAGGACCAACTTAAGGGTAAGGAAAACCTGGGTGGGTCAGATATATCAGGTGTGCTTTGACAGAAGGGCGAGGGGACTGGCCATACTGCTTAATAAAAAAGTAGCATTTACAGTGACAAACACAGTGACTGATCCAGAGGGACGATACGTAATGGTTAGCGGGATCCTGGAAAGGCCCCAGTGGTATTTGTAAATATATACGCCCCATACTGGGACGAGGCAGAGTTTGTAAAAAGAAACAATGGCAGAAATCCCCAACCGAGGCTCCCACCAATTTATCATGAGGGAGAGACTTCAACTGTGTGCAAGACCCAAAAACGGACAAAACTGTGGTATTCTTTGTGATTCTTGCTTTCAGGGTGGATGTCGTAGTGTTCACAAAGACCACAGAAGCTAAGTTCGATAGCAGAACAAACATTTATTACACTAATTATTAAAGCTCAACCACTTGCACCTATAGCAAGCAATAATCTAGTAATCTACAATCTACACTCTAACACTAGTCTCCACACTCTATCTATAGCTGTCTATCTATAACTAGCTCTATCTCTATAACTCTATCTTCACCTGAGGAAGAAGCTGCGCTCCGAAAGCTAGTGATTTGAAACAAACCTGTTGGACTTTAACCTGTTGGTGTTGTAAGACTTCTTACTGTGCTCACCCCAGTCTAACGCCGGCATCTCCACATCATATCTATAACTGTAATTTGCACTCTCTGGTCCTCTCCTCTGCACTCTCTCCAGCTCTCTCCAAAAAGCCCGAGAGTCAGTGCTTTGTATAGTTCTGCATCTCGCTCCACCTAGTGGCCAATTTTGATATTACATCAACCCTTTTTATTCTAGACATTTCACATAATGTCACAAGAATCAGCCCCAGAATGGGAGGCAAATCAGGAATGGCAAGGAAATTAACCGCTTTCATGGAGCAGATGGTGGGGTGGTGCACCTGTGGAGGTTCAACCACCCGAGGGAGAATGAGTTCTCCCTCTCCCATGTACACAAAGCCTTATTCCTGCATAGACTTCTTCATTGTGGGTAAATTGGTGCTTCCAGGGGTGGGAGGGGCCGAATACACCGCAATAGTAATCTTGGATCACGCTGCACACTACATGAACATGAGGTTGGAGACGTGCTAGCCATGGAGGGTAGACACAACCCCCTCACCGACAAAGCAGTTTGCGAAAAAATGGCACAAGGCATCGACAGATATGTAACCTGCAACCAAAACGGGGAAGTTGCAAAAAGGAAGGTGGTTGTGGCGGTTGGAGGTCAATCATCTCAACTCCAGGACATCACTGCAAGAGTTCCTCAGGGTAGTGTCCTCGGCCCAACCACCTTCTACTACTTCATCAATGACCTCCCTTCCATCATAAGGTCTGATGTGGGGATGTTTGTGGATGACTGCACAATGTTCAGCACCACCCCCAACTCCTCAGATAATGAAGCAGTCCATGTCCAAATACAGCAAGACCTGGACAATATCCAGGCTTGGGCTGACAAGTGGCAATGTATACAAGTGCCAGGCAATGACCATCTCCTACAAGAGAGGATCTAGCCACCGCCTCTTCACATTCAATGGCGTTACCATCGCTGAATCCCCCACAATCAACATCTTATAGGTTACTATTGATCAGAAACTGAACTGGGCTAGTTACATTACTACTGTGGCTACCAGGGCAGGTCAATGGCGAGGAATTCTACGGTGAGTAACTCACCTCCTGACCCTCCCAAAGGACAAGTCAGGAGTGTAATGGAATACTCTCCACTTGCCTGGATGAATGCAGCTCCAACAACACACAAGAAACTCAACACCATCCAGGACAAAGCAGCTCATTTGATTGCTCCCCCTGTCACAAACATTCAAACCCTTTACCACCGACGAACAGTGACAACCGTCTACAAGATGCACTGCAGCAATTCACCAAGGTTCCTCAGACACCTTCCAAACCCACAACTACGACCATCTAAAAGGACAAGAGCAGCAGATACCTGGGAATTGCACCACCTGGAGGTAGCATGGTAGCATAGTGGTTAGCACAATTGCTTCACAGTTCCAGGGTCCCAGGTTTGATTCCCAGCTTGGGTCACTGTCTGTGCGGAGTCTGCACGTTCTCCCCGTGTGTCCGTGGGTTTCCTCCGGGTGCTCCGGTTTCCTCCCACAGTCCAAAGATGTGCAGGTTAGGTGGATTGGCCATGCTAAATTGCCCTTAGTGTCCAAAATTGCCCTTAGTGTTGGGTGGGGTTACTGGGTTATGGGGATAGGGTGGAGGTGTGGGCTTGGGTAGGATGCTATTTCAAAGAGCCGGTGAAGACTCGATGGGCCGAATGGTCTCCTTCTGCACTGTCAATTCTATGATAATCGATGACAACTTGATGTCCGAGAGGGACAATATGATGTGAATGGTCATAATGAAAAGGCTCCTAAATGTACTTTGTGTTTGATTCTTTCTCCAGGTTGGTATGTTCTTCAGTGAGGTAGACCCCAGTTTGATGAATGCACTCTACAACGCTTCATTCTACACAAGAAAGGAATCCTATAATTATCAATCTGTGTGTGGACCACCACCTACTACTGATACAGGAGCTGCACCCAGATCCATTTTTATTGTAAGTTTTCACTTGCCTTCAGCAGACCAGAAGAAAAAAAATCATAGATCAATTAAACATATGTTCTGTCATTCCCATTTTTTTGAAAACTTTTATTTATTGTTATAAAAATATTGGAATTAGGAAAAAGTCTGTTTGATTGGGCATTTGGAAGTGGGGTGGAGGGGGAGTCTAATGATGAATCCGACAGGTGTACATCCTTTGGTGACCTGTGGAGGCCTTGGAGCCCACAGCAGATGAACATCAGCCACATGGACGCTGGCAGCCTTGAGATTTTCTCAGTTCCTGCGATTATGCAGAACATGACAAGATGAAATGGGTCACACATACTAATCACACCGTAATTCTATACGGTTCTGCTGTCATCTCTCATTATCATGTTACCAGCCTCTAAAGGATCCACGATTCCTTGCAATAGAAACCTAAAGCCAATAAAAAGAAGTATAAGAGCAAAATCTAGAATACAGAGAGTGGTGAAGATAATGGGAGAAATTTTCCACATTTTCAGCCGGCGGGAATGGCAGCAGGGGTGGAGAATCCAACAGTAGTCCCCAAACGGCTTTTCCACCATCGGGATTTCCCGTTCCAATTGTCCCTGCCCCCACCAATGATGTGGCAGGAACCCAATTAGCATACATTTTAATATCAATAACAGGCTTGCCAGCACTATTATCCATTAGATAATCTCTATGTCAGCAGGGTTCACAACAGCTTTTGAAAAATTTAGGCCTGGCAAAGAGAATCCGCTGGGGGGCACACAGAGCCTCAGGGGGAGAGTGTCACGCCCAGACAGTGAGGAGAGCTTCAGTTGGGGAGGTCCGTGTGTGGTGGTATGATTAGCATAACTGCCTGCCATTGGTGCAGAACACCGGCTTACCATTGGCCCTGGTCGGTCATGTGCCTCTCGACCGGTTGGTTGAGACCAGTCATGTGACGGCTCCCCGATTGGTCGAGAGGCTGAGTTAACCCCGCCTCCCAGGGCGGGGTATAAATACCCAGTACTCCCGGCGGTCGTCCTTCTACTGTAATCGACCGCAGGGCTAACATCTAGTATATTAAAGCCATACTTTTGTTCAGCAACTCGTCTCGCGTTCAATTGATGGTACATCACCGTGGTAGCAGGGGATTCCTTTGTGGGGTGGGGGGTTTGCTGTAGGGGGAGTTCCTTGTGTGCATGGGGGGGGGGGGATTCTCTGTGGCGTAGGCAGTATGCATGAGGGCAGACCCTTTTAAAAATATTCCTATGTTTAGATCGGGGTTCGCTCCGATTGCTTGAAGACCGAAATTGCTGGTGGGGCAGGCTTATTCAGGGCCCGCCTGCCTGAGTGATGTTGTGGGACCTGCCTCCAGGATTTTCTTTTGACCAAGTGCCAAAGAATATGTTGGGTAAAGCCGGTAGTAGAGCCAATGAGCTACACACCACTTTTTCCACGTGAGTTGATACTTAGTTAAAAAACAGAAAATTCCACCTGGGCAGCATGGTAGCATAGTGGTTGGCACAGTTGCTTCACAGCTCCAGGGTCCCAGGTTTGATTCCCGACTGGGTCATTGTCTGTGCGGAGTCTGCACGTTCTTCCCGTGTCTGCATGAGTTTCCTCCGAGTGCTCCGGTTTCCTCCCACAGTCCAAAAGATGTGTAGGTTAGGTGGATTGGCCATCCTAAATTGCCCTTAGTGTCCAAAAAGGGTAGGTGCGATTACGAGGATAGGGTGGAGGTGTGGGTTTGGGTAGGGTGCTCTTTCTAGGGCCGTGCAGACTCGATGGGCCGAATGGCCTCCTGCACTGTAAATTCTATGATAGAAATGGAAGAAGGACTTGTGGTGTAGCTATGCTATTCAGAATTAACATCATGTCAGGAGTAAGAAGGGACAGAACTGATCTACAGAATCTGTAAAGATTGATATAAAGGACAGGAAGAAATAATTAGGTATATACTAGAGATCAACAAATAGTGGGAATGAAGCAGAAGGAGAAATATAGCAATAAATACATGAAAGGATTAAAGAAAAGAAACATAATCATGGGGAATTCAAATACCTAGAAACAGACATAGAAAATAGAAGCAGGAGAAGGCCATTCGGCCCTTCGTGCCTGCTCCGCCATTCATTATGATCATGGCTGATCATAAAATTCAATACCCTGATCCCGACTTCCCTCCATATTCCTTGATCCCTTTAGCCCAAAAAGCTAAATCTAATTGCTTCTCGAAATTGCACAACGTTTTGACCTCAACTACTTTCTGTGGTAGTGTCATGTGAGAGTACCTTTAAGAAATGGGGAAATTCTGCTGACGGGGGAGGGACGTTTGCTCTGGGACACAAAGGAGGTTGGGGACGGAGGCTGCCTGGGGGTGGGCCGGTGAATGGGGCGCGGGCTGGAGACTAGCCCAAGAAAGGTGATGGCTGATCGGCGAAGGGGGGTGCAATGAGCCCCCCAGTTAGACTGATCACTTGGAATGTGAGAGAGCTAAATGGGCCGGTTAAGAGGGCATGCATGTTCGGGCGTTTGAGGGGACTGAAGGCTGACGTGGCAATGTTACAGGACACGCACCTTAGAGTAACTGATCAGATTAGATTAAGGAAGGGCTGGATCGGACAGGTTTTTCACTTGGGGCTGGACTCGAAGACTAGATCCTGATTAATAAATGCGTGGTATTTGAGGCGAGAAGAATAGTTGCGGATGTAGGCGGCCAGTACATTATGGTCAGTGGGAAGCTGGAGGGGTTGCCGGTGGTGCTAGTGAATGTGTACGCGCCAAATTGGAATGATGTGGAGTTTATAAAGAGGATGTTTGGGAAGATCCCAGATCTGGATTCGCATAAGTTGGTCATGGGAGGGGACTTTAACACAGTTACGACCCTGGGTTAGACCGGTCGAGCTCAAGGATGGGCAGGGTGCCAGCAATGGCGAAGGAGCTAAAGGGGTTCATAAAGCAAATGGGTGGTGTGGACCCATGGAGATTTGGGCAGCCGAGAGTGAAGGAATTCTCCTTCTACTCACACATGCATAAAGTGTACTCCCGGATTGATTTTTTAGATTTTGAACAGGACTCTACTGACGGGGTTAGTGGACATGGGGTATTCGGCAATCACAATCTCAGATCATGCCCCGCACTGGGTTGACCAACAGGTTAGCAAGGAGAGTAGCCAGCGCCCGTACTGGAGGCTGGATGTGGGACTTTTAGCTGATGAGGAGGTGTGCGGGCGGCTGAGGAAATGTATTCAGAATTACCTGGAAGTCAATGTCATGGGTAAAGTTTCGGCGGCAGTGGTCTGGGAGGCATTGAATGCAGTGGTTAGAGGGGAGCTCATCTCGATACGGGCCCACAGGGAGAAGGTAGACAGAGCAGAGACGGACCGACTGATAAAGGAGATATTGCAGGTCAGCAGGAGGTATGCGGAGACCCCAGAGGCAGGGCTTCTAAGGGAGCGTCGGAGGCTACAGGCGGAGTTTGGCTTGTTAACTACAGGGAGGGCGGTAGAACAGTTGAGGAAGGCAAGGGGGAGAAAGCCACAGAATGATTGCGCAGCAGCTTAGAAAGAGGGAGGCAGCCAGGGAGATAGGGAAAGTAAAGGACGCGGAAGGGAGCCTGGTCAAAGATTCAGCAGGGGTTAATAAGACGTTCAATGAGTTTTACAGTAGGTTGTATGAGTCGGAACCCCCAGCTGGGGCGGAGGGGATGAGACACTTTTTAGGGGAGCTGAATTTCCCGAAGGTGGATGAAGGGTTGGTAGAAGGGCTGGGGGCCCTGATCGGGATGGAAGAAATAGCAGAAGGGCGGAAGGCCATACAGTCGGGTAAAGCCCTCGGGCGGACGGGTACCCTGTGGAGTTCTATAAAAAGTGCTCTGGGATATTGGGGCCGCTGTTGATGAGGACATTCAATGAAGCAAGGGAGCGTGGGGTGCTTCCCCCAATGTCACAGGCCACAATCTCATTGATCCTGAAGCGGGACAAGGACCCGGAGCTATGCGGGTCCCATAAGCCCATATCCTTACTAAATGTGGACGCCAAACTGCTGGCCAAAATCTTGTCCTCTAGGATTAAAGACTGTGTTCCCGATGTGATTGGGGTGGACCAGATGGGATTTGTTAAGGGTAGGCAGATGGCGGCCAACATAAGAAGGTTGTTAAATGTGATTATGATGCCCCACAAGGTAGGGATATGGAGATAGTGGTCGCAATGGATGCAGAAAAGGCTTTTGATCGGGTGGAATGGGAATATCTGTGGGAGGTACTGGGGCAGTGGATTTGGGCAGGGCTTTATTGACTGGGTCAGGCTGTTGTATCAAGCTCCGGTCGAACAGGTCAACATTGGACTGTTCCAGGCTGTATCGGGGGGGGGTGAGACAGGGATGCCCCCTCTCCCCACTGCTGTTTGCGTTAGCCATCGAGCCAATTGCGCTGAGTGCCTCAAGGGGCTTGAAGGGGCTGGTCGGGGGGGGGGGGGGGAGTGGAACACAGAGTCTCGCTTTATGCTAACGACCTGCTCCTGCATGTTTCGGACCCACTAGATGAGATGGAAGAAATTATGAGGATTCTGGGGGAATTTGGCAGGTTTTCGGGGATAAACTAAATATGGTGAAAAGTGAGATGTTTGCGGTCCAGGCACGGGGGCAGCAGAGGTGATTGGGGGAGCTGCCGTTTAGGGTGGTAGAGGGAAGCTTTCGATACCGAGGCATCCACTGGCACCGGAATGGGAACGGCTACATAAGTTAAATTTGGCCCGGTTAGTAGACCAAATGAAGGACGATTTTCGAAGATGGGACGCGCTTCCGTTGTCACCAGCTGGGAGGGTGCAGACAGTGAAAATAACTGTTCTCCCGAGATTCCTGTTTGTGTTTCAGTATCTCCCCATCTTTATTCCGCGGTCCTTCTTTAAACGGGTCAATAAGGTGATCACTGGCTTTGTCTGGGCGGGTAAGGCCCCGGGAGTAAAAAAGGGATGCTGGAGCACAGCCGGGGGGGGGAGGGCGGGCTGGCGCTGCCGAACTTTAGTAATTATTATTGGGCAGCGAATATAGCCATGATCAGGAAGTGGGTGGTGCCGTGAGGGTCGGTATGGGAGAGTGTGGATGCGCCATCATGCAACGGCACCAGTTTGGGGGCGTTGGTAATGGCGCCTCTGCATTCCCGCTGGCACGGTACTCCGCCAGCCCCGTGGTGGTGGGGGCCCTGAAGGTCTGGGGGCAATGAAAGAGGCACGTGGGAGCAGAGGGAGCTTCGGTGTGGTCTCCAGTCTGTAATAATCACTGGTTTTCCCCGGGAAGGCTGGCTGGAGGGCTCCGGAGATGAAAGAGAGCAGGGATTGAGAGGATGGGTGATATGTTTATGGAGGGGGGCTTTTCCAGCCTGAGGGAGCTGGAGGAGAAATTTGGATTGGCGAGGGGAGATAAGTTTAGGTACCTGCAGGTGCGCGACTTCCTACGCGGGCAGGTCTCAACCTTCCCACTCTTACCACCAAGGGGGATACAGGATAGGGTAGTTTCTAGAGTGTGGGTGGGAGAAGGGAAGGTTTCTGACATTTACAAGGAACTCGTGGGGTCAGAGGTGATGCAGACCGAGGAGTTGAAATGCAAGTGGGTAGACGAGTTAGAAGGAGAGATAAAGGATGGTCTCTGGACTGATGCGTTGAGTAGAGTCAACGCGTCCACAACATGTGCCAGGCTCAGGCTGACACAATTTAAGGTCATTCACCGGGCCCACATAACAGTGGACTGGAAGAGCAGGTTCTGTGGGGTACAAGATAGGTGTGCAAGGTGTGCGGGAGGACCAGCATGTCCATATGTTCTGGGCATGCCCGAAGCTTAGGGGATTCTGGCACCAGTTTGCGGATGTCATGTCCAAGGTGTTAAAAATAAGGGTGGCCCTGAGTCCAGAGGTGGCGATTATCAGAGTGTCGGAAGACCCGGGAATCCAGGAGGAGAAAGAGGCAGATGTTCTGGCCATTGCTTCCCTGATAGCCCGGAGACGGATACTATTAGCTTGGAGGGACTCAAAGCCCCCGAAGTCGAAGACCTGGCTAACTGACAAGTCTAGCTTTCTCTGTTTGGACAAAATCAAGTTCGCCTTGAGAGGGTCACTGTTAGAGTTCGCCCGGAGGTGGCAGCTGTTCGTTGACTTCTTTGGGGAAAATTAGCCATCAGCAGAAGGGGGGGGGGGGGGGGGGGGGGGGGGGGGGGGGGTTGGGGGGGGTTAGCTTAGTTTAGAGTAGGGGGTTAGTAAAGGTGGGACCTGCAAGGGAGGAAGACGGCTTTTGCACTATGTTGATAATTTCATGTACATTGTTTATTTTGTTGTTGTTGTAAAACCATAAATACCTCAATAAAATGTTCATTAAAAAATATATCGTAATGTGACATTCTCGAGTCAAGATCTTGGCCAATAGCTTGGTATCTACATTTAGCAGGGAGATTGGCCTGTACGACCCACACTGTTCCGGGTCCTTTTCTCGCTTCAGGATAAGAGAATCGAGGCCTGCGATATTGGGGGGAGAGCACCCCACACTCCCTAGCCTTATTAAACGCCCTTACCAGCAAAGACCCCAGCACTCCCAAGGACTTTTTATAGAACTCCACTGGGTACCCATCCGGGCCCGGGGCCTTGCTTGACTGCATCGCCTCCACCACTTCAACCAGCCCAATTGGGGCCCCCAGGCCCTCCACCAGCTCTTCTTCCACCCTTGGGAACTCCAATGCCTCGAGAAACCGCCTCATCCCCTCCACCCCAGTTGGGGGTTTCCGACTCGTATAACCTGCTGTAGAAGTCCCTAAACACCATGTTCACCCCTACCGGGTCCAGGACCGTATTCCCCTTTGCCCATCACTTTTCCAATCTCCTTCAACGCCTCCCGCTTCCTCAACTGGTACGCCATCAATCTGCTTGCCTTCTCCTCATATTCATACACCACCCCTCTCGCCCTTCTCAGCTGTCCCATCACCTTCCCCGTAGATAGCAACCTGAACTCCAACTGCAGCTTCTGTCGCTCCTTCAGCAGCCCCACCTCCGGGGTTTCGGAGTACCTCCTGTCCACCTGAAGATTCTCCTCCACTAATCTATCCATCTCCACCTGCTCCGCCTTCTCCCTCTGTGCCCGTATAGAGATGAACTCTCCTGTCACCACTGCCTTCAACGCCTCCCATACCGTGGCTGCCAAAACCTCCCCTGTATCATTTATCTGCACATACCCCCAAATGGCCTCCTTCATCCGCTCACACACCTCTTCCTCCGCCAACAGCCCCACATCTAACCTCCATTGCGGCCGCTTGCCCCCTCCCTCCTTACTCACCCGCAGGTCCACCCACTGCGGGGCATGATCTGGCACCATAATCACCGCGTACTCAACATTCAACACCCCCGCCAGCAATGTCTTATCTAAGATAAAGATGTTAATTTGGTAGTACACTTTATGCACATGGGAGAAGAATGAGTATTCTTTTGTTCTAGGCCTCCCAAACCTCCATGTATTCACCACCACACCCCCCCCCCCCCCCCCCCCCCCCCCCCCCCCCCCCCATGTGTTCCATAAACCCGTTTAGCTCCTTCGCTGCTGCCGACACCCTCCCTGACCTCGAGCTCGGCCGATCCAACATTGGATCTATAACTGTTTTAAAATCCCCTCTCATAATCAGCTGATGCGTGTCCAGATCCAGGATCGTACATAAGAACATAAGAACTAGGAGCAGGAGTAGGCCATTAGGCCCCACGAGCCTGTTCCGCCATTCAATGAGACCATGGCTGATCTTTTGTGGACTCAGCTCCACTTTCCGGCCCGAACACCATAACCCTTGATCCCTTTATTCTTAAAAAAAACTATCTCTTATAGTCTTAAAAACATTTAATGAAGGAACCTCAACTGCTTCACTGGGCAAGAAATTCCATAGATTCACAGCTCTTTGGGTGAAGAAGTTCCTCCTAAACTCAGTCCTAAATCTACTGCCCCTTATTTTGAGGCTATGTCCCCTAGTTCTGCTGTCACCCGCCAGTGGAAACAACCTGCCCGCATCTATCCTATCTATTCCCTTTATAAGATCCCCCTCATCGTTCTAAATTCCAACGAGTACAGTCCCAGTCTACTCAACCTCTCCTCGTAATCCAACCCCTTCAGCTCTGGGATTAACCTTGTGAATCTCCTCTGCACACCCTCCAGCCCCAGTACGTCTTTTCTCAGGTAAGGAGACCAAAACTGAACACAATACTCCAGGTGTGGCCTCACTAACACCTTATACAATTGCAGCATAACCTTCCTAGTCTTAAACTCCATCCCTCTAGCAATGAAGGACAAAATTCCATTTGTCTTTTCAATCACCTGTTGCACCTGTAAACCAACTTTTTGCGACTCATGGGTTAGCACACCCAGGTCTCTCTGCACAGCAGCATGTTTTAATGTTTTATCATTTAGATAATAATCCCTTTTGCTGTTATTCCTACCAAAATGGATAACCTCACATTTGTCAACATTGTATTCCATCTGCCAGACCCTAGCCCATTCGCTTAACCTATCCAAATCCCTCTGCAGACTTCCAGTATCCTCTGCACTTTTTGCTTTACCACTCATCTTAGTGTCGTCTGCAAACTTGGACACATTGCCCTTGGTCCCCAACTCCAAATCATCTTCTCCAACACTCGCTTCATGAACACCACATCATCCCAGTTTGGAACATAAATGTTCACCAGCATCCTCTCCAATTTCCCACTCATGATAACATACCTCCCCCCAGAGTCCACCACTATACTTCCCACTGCAACAGCAGGAATACTACCAGCACCCGTAGCCTTATCCTCAGCCGCATGCCCCACTCCAGGGCAGAGGGGATGGACACACCTCAAAGGAGACAAGACCCCTGACACAGGGTCTGTAGGCAGAGAGAGGATCAACTTTCTATCGGTCAGAGCACCAATGCCTCAGAGGACTCAGGTTTACAAGGAAGGTCACAGCTGATATCTGCAGCCTCCAGGAATGAGGCCTCTATCCCAGAAGACCAGATAGACAATTATTGTCAATGGCCGACAAAGTGGATGTCACTGGAGGGCTCCCCACCTCCACCACCAGAGAGTTACATTTGTTAGAAATAGAGTCATAGATGTTTACAGCATGGAAACAGACCCTTCAGCCCAGCTGGTCCATGCCGCCCAGTTTCTATCACTAAGCTCATCCCACTTGCCCACATTTGGCCCATATCCCTCTATACCCACCCTGCCCATATAACTGTCGAACAGTTTTTTTTAAAGGAAAAAATTGTACCCGCCTCTACCACTGCCTCTGGCAGCCCGTTCCAGATGCTCACCACCCTCTGTGTGAAGAAATTTCCCCTCTGGTCGCTTTTGTATCTCTCTCCTCTCACCTTAAACCTATACCCTCTAGTTCTAGACTCCTTTATCTTTGGGAAAAGATGTTGACTGTCTACCTTATCTATGCCCCTTATTATTTTATAGACTTCTATAAGATCGCCCCTAAGCCTCCAACACTCCAGGGAAAAAAGTCCCAGCCTATCCAGCCTCTCCTTATAACTCAGGCCATCAAGTGCTGGTAGCATCCTCGTAAATCTCTTCTGCACTCTTTCTAGTTTAACAATATCCTTCCACAATAGGGTGACCAGAACTGAACACGGTATTCCATGTGTGGTCTTACCAATGTCTTGTACAACTTCAACAAGACGTCCCAACTCCTGTATTCAATATTCTGACCAATAAAACCTAGCACACTGAATGCCTTTTTAACAACCTGTCCACCTGCGACTCCACCTTCAAGGAGCTATGAACCTGTACCCCGAGATCTCTTTGTTCTGTAACTCTGCCCAACTCCCTACCATTAATTGAGTAGGTCCTGCCCTGATTGGATCTACCAAAATGGATCACCTCACATTTATCCAAATTAAACTCCATCTGCCATTCATCGGCCCACTGACCCAATTGGTCAAGATCCTGTTGCAATCTTATATAACCTTCTTCACTATCCACTGTACCATCAATCTTGGTGTCATCTGCAAACTTACTGTCCATGCCTCCTACATTCTCACCCAATTCATGAATATATGTAACAAATAACAGTGGACCCAGCACCGATCCCTGAGGAACACCGCTGGTCACAGGCTTCCAGTTTGAAAAACCACCCTCCACAACCACCCTTTGGCTTCGGTCGCCAAGCCAATTTTGTATCCAATTGGCTACCTCACCCTGGATTCTGTGAGATTTACCCTTTTCAACAACCTACCATGCGGTACCTTGTCAAAGGCCTTGTTAAAGTCCACATAGATAACATCGACCACACTGCCCTCATCTACCTTCTGGTTACCCCTTCAAAAAACTCTATCAAATTGGTGAGACATGACTTTGCCCTTGCAAAGCCATGTTCACTTTCCTTAATTAACCCTTGCCTGTCTAAATGCCTGTAGAACCTGTCCCTCAGAATACCTTCTAACAATTTACCCACTACAGAAGTAAGACGAACCGGCCTGTCGCTCCTGGGCTTATCCCTACAGCCTTTCTTAAACAAGGGCACAACATTTGCTACCCTCCAACCTTCAAGCACCTCTCCTGTCGATGATTCAAATTTCTCAGCTAGGGGGCTGGCAATTTCCTCCCTAACCTCCCACAACGTCCTGGGATACATTTCGTCAGGTCCCGGGAATTTATCTATCTTGATGCGCTTTAATACCTTCAGGGGTGGCATGTGGCACAGTGGATAGCACTGGGACTGCGGCGCTGAGGACCCGGGTTAGAATCCCGGCCCTGGGTCACTGTCCGTGTGGAGTTTGCACATTCTCCCCATGTCTGCGTGGGTTTCACCCCCACAACCCAAAAGATGTGCAGGTTAGGTGGATTGGCCATGCTAAATTGTCCCTTAATTGTAAAAAAAATTAATTGGGTACACTAAAAAAAAATTTTTTTAAATACCTTCAGCACCTTCTTCTCTGTAATATGTACACTCCTCAAGACATCACTTTTTATTTCCACAATTTCCCTAACATTCATGCCTTTCTCAACAGTAAATACTGACAAGAACTATTCATTTAGGACCTCTCCCATTCCTTGTGGATCTGCACACAGATGACCTTGTTTATCCTTAAGAGGCCCTACCGTCTCTCTAGTCATCCTTTTACCCTTTATGTATCTGTAAAAGCTCTTTGGATTTTCCTTTGCCTTATCTGCCAAGACAATCTCATGTCCCCTTTTTGCCCTCCTGATTTCTCTCTTAATTCTACTCCGACAAGCCCTTTACTCTGTAGTGATCTTTACTTGGGTATGTACAGAAGGGGATGATGGGTAATAGAAAGATCACCAGGGGGAGCACTCGCTTGTATAAAAGCGGGACGCAGGCAGCCCTCTGGGCTGTTGGGTGGATTAGACCGTGAGGAGAACAGAGGCAGAGATTTAGCTCAGGGCTGCTAGTGTGGTCAGGCCTAGTTGTAGTGTATAGAAAAGTTGTAACCTTTCTACTTACATATAGTAAGAACTCACGCAGTTATTTAAGTTGTGTTGCTCAATAAACCTTCTGTAAAACTTCTGGACGACTTTGAGCCTTCTTCCAAAGCCTCTACTGTGACTGAGTTGAGTAGCACAGATTACCTGCCTTACAGGTAATAAAACATACTCTTCAAGGGATCCACTTGATCCTGTGGATCTGCCTGTGCATGTCATATGCCTCTTTCTTCCTTTTGACCATGGTCTCAATATCCCGAGTCATCCAGGGTTCCCTCCTTCTACCAGCCTTACCCTTCACTCTAAGAGGAATGTGCTCAACCTGAACCCTAGTTAACACCTTTTTGAAAGATTCCCACTGACCAGCTGTCCCCTTGCCTGCAAATAGGCACCCCCAATCTACTTTTGAAAGTTCCCTCCTAATACCCTCAAAATTGGCCTTGCCCTAATTTAAAATTTTAACTTTTTGGCTAGTACTATCATTCTCCATAGATATCTTAAAACTAATGGAATTATGGTCACTGGTCCCAAAATGATCCCTTACTAACACTTCCGTCACCTACACTTCCTTATTCCCCAGGAGGAGGTCAGGTTTTGCCCCCTTTCTGGTCGGGCCGTCCACATATTGAATGAGAAATTCTTCCTGAATACACTTGACAAATTTCTCTCTATCCAAACCCCAGTGCTATGGCTGTCCCAGTTAATGTTGGGAAAGTTAAAGTCCTCAACTATTACCACCTATTTTTCCGGCAGCTATCTGTAATCTCTTTACATATTTACTCCTCAATGTCCCGCTGTCTATTTGGGGGCCTTTAGTACTGTCCTATCAAAGTGACCTCACCCTTCTTATTTTTCAGTTCTACCCATATAGACTCAGTGGGCGAACCCTCGGATATATCCTCTCTCTGTACTGCCGTGACACTGTCCCTAATCAAAAACCCAACTCCCCACTCCTCTCTTATCTCCCGTTCTCTCTTTCCTATAGCATCTGTACCCTGAACATTGAGCTGCCAGTCTTGCCCATCCTTTAACGAAGTTTCAGTTATAGCAATACTATCCCAGTCCCATGTACCTCTCCATGCCCTGAGTTCATCTGCCTTGCCGATTCGGCCTCTTGCATTGAAATAAACACAGATCAATCTGTTTCTCTGCCTTCCACTTTTCTCCTTACTGACTTTTGTTTCTATCCTCTCTTTACTACCCTCCGACTTCCTGCATTGGTTCCCGTTCCCCTGACACGTTCGTTTAAACCCTCCCCAACAGCACTAGCAAACAACCCCCCTAGGACATTGGTTCCAGTCCTGTCCAGGTATAGAATGTCTGATTTGTAATGTTTCCACCTCCCCAAGAACCGGTTCCAAAGTCCCAAAAATCTGAATCCCTCTCTCCTGCACCATCTCTCAAGCCACGCATTCATCCTGTCTATCCTGTCATTCCTACTCTGACTAGCATGTGGCACGTAGCAATTCCAAGATTACTATCTTTGAGGTCCTACTTTTTAGTTTATCTCCTAACTCCCTAAATTCAGCATGTAGGACCTCATCTCGTTTTTTACCGATATCGTTGGTGCCTATATGCACCACGGCAGCTGGCTGTTCACCCTCCCCCTTTAGAATGTCCTGCAGCCGTTCTGAGACATCCAGGATCCTTGCACCCGGGAGGCAACATACATTCCTGGAGTCTTGTTTGCGTCTGCAGAAATGCCTGTCTACTCCCCTTACAATCGAATCCCCTATCACTAAAGCTCTACCACTCTTTTTCTTGTCCCCCTGCGCAGCAGAGCCACCTACTGTGTCATGAACCTGGTTACTTCTGCCTTCCCCTGGTGAGGTCTCTCCCCCAACAGTATCCAAAACGGTACACCTGTTTTGGAGGGAGATGACTGCAGGGGGCCCCTACACTGCCTTCCTACTCTTCCTCTGTCTGATGGTCACCTATTTTCTATCTCCCTCAGTACTCTTTATCTGCGCTGTGACCAACTCACGAAACGTGTTGTCCACAACTTCCTCAGCATCGTGGATGCTCCAAAGTGAGCCCATCCGCAGCTCCAGAGCCATCAAGCGGTCTAACAGGAGCTGCAGTTGGACACACTTATTGCACATGAAGCAGTCAGGGACAGTGGACATGTCCTTGAACTCCCACATCGCATACGAGGGGAATAACATGGGTCTGGGATCTCCTGCCATGTGTTAAACCTTAGGTTAACTTATACAACCACAATGCCAAAAAGCAAAAGAAAAACAATAAAATTTAATCTGAAAATAAAATAAAACTACTTACCAGTCACCACTACTTACCAGTAGGTTCTCTCTCAGCCAATCTAATCACAGGCGTCCTGTGACGTCACTCTTCAGTTTCTCCCCAGTCGAAACCTCAGATTCACTGTTTACCCCTTACCTTCCCAAGATGCCGTGGTCGAACCACTCATCTCTGCTCTGCTCCTGAAAAGCTGGAAGAAAAAAAACAAAACGAAAGGGTAAAAGAACCTCCTCCCACTTTGCTCCAAATTACCAAGTTCCAATCCTCACTCGGCCTCTCTCTCACTCAGGTTGTCTTGACTTCACCATGTCCAAAGCTTACTGAGTGTGCACTTTATGCCTCTCTTTTATAATAATAATCACTTATTGTTGCAGGTAGGGTTCAATGAAGTTACTGTGAAAAGCCCCTAGTCACCACATTCTGGCACCTGTTTGGGGAGACTGGTATGGGAATTGAACCCACAATGCTGGCCTTGTTCTGCATTACAAGCCAGCTGTTTAGCTTATTGTGTGCTGTTTGGGGAGGCTGGCATGGGAATTGAACCCACACTGCTGGCCTTGTTCTGCATTACAAGCCAGCTGTTCAGCTCACTGTGCTAAACAAGCCTCTTTTATATATAACCCAGCTAAACTGAGATGACTTACACTACTTAGGCTTCAAACAGAAGAATGTAATTTACACCTTGGCTTCTAAATCAGGCTTCAGGTGGTTGATAGATAACTGCCACTCAGCAATTAGGGTGGGGGCAGCTTCAGCCAATCAGACACTATACTAGACATTAAACCTTTAACTGAAAAGCAGGACAATTAAAGTGAAATGCATTGTGTGGACAGGAAAGAAGGACATTTATGGCAAGTGATTGTGAACCATATAGGTGTGAAAGGAGATGCAGATGAAGAGTCACTGTTCACTGTCTATTTGCAGATAAGAGGTGGCCCTGGAGAGAATGATTGTAGCTGTCAGGTGTATTGTTTGAGGAATGGTGTGTGGAAGAATGCTGGAAAGGCAGAGTTTGGTCTTGGCACGTTACGATGCAACGTTACTCACCTTCCTGCCGTCCTGAGCTCTTGATCCTCTTGGTGCATTGACGTCAGGCTGGAGGTGTCACAGTCCTTAGCCTCTTCCATACACACCTACTTTGTTTAAGAGGGTCACCTCACCCGTCCATGCTTGGCTGACATCAGTGGACTGTATTACACAGTAAAAGCTCCAGGTAAGAGTGGGAGACCAAGTTAACTGCCCTCAAAGGTCTCCTCTCCATTCCTGTGGTTGCTGCAGCCTCAGGAATAAATTCCAGGTCGGCCATTCTCAGCTTTGTGGCAATCTCTTTGATTAAAAACCCTACCTTTGATTGGTTTGGTGATTCATTCCATCCACTCTCACTGATTGGTCAGGAAACCCAGATTTTGATTCCATGGATCATTTAAAAAGAACAAGAACAAAGAACAAAGAAAAGTACAGCACAAGAAGAGGCCCTTCGGCCCTCCAAGCCTGCTCCGACCATGCTGCCCGTCTAAACTAAAATCTTCTACACTTCCGGAGTCCGTATCCCTCTATTCCCATCCTATTCATGTATTTGTCAAGATGTCCCTTAAACATCACTATCGTTCCTGCTTCCACCACCTCCTCTGGCAGCGAGTTCCAGGCACCCACTACCCTCTGTGTAAAAAAACTTGCCTCGTACATCTCCTCTAAACCTTGCCCCTCGCACCTTAAACCTATTGACCCCTCTACCCTGGGAAAAAGTCTCTGACTATCAACTCTGTCTATGCCCCTCATAATTTTGCAGACCCCTATCAGGCACATTATATATTCCGCTGGATTCTTGATACATTACAGATCCCACCATTTCCATGAGGGCTATCTGTTCAAAATTCCACCCAATACATGAGAGTATCAACAAAGCAGGAAACAATGCTACGATGGGAAGTGAACCAAAGAAGTTGTGAGAGAACATCAAAGAGTCATCATTTTAACATAATACGGTTTAAGATAACAATTGAGAGATATATAGGTAGTACAAAAAGCAAAAGAAGATTGGTAAGAAAAACAAATGTGGACAATATTTTAAGGAGAGATCCTAGAACCCTATAAAGGTTATAGAACAGAGGGGCATCATTTGACCTGTTGAGTCCATGCTAGCTCTCTGCAAGGGAAATTTTGCTCCTCCCACTCCCTTGTATTTCCCTGCAGCCTACAAATTTTTATAGCTCAAATTATCAAATTCCCTTTTGAAAGATATTATTGACTCTACCTCCACCTCAGTCTCAGACATTGCATCACCGACTGTAACCAGTCTCTGCATGAAATGAGTTTTCTCGTATTTCTTTTGGTTCTTTTGCACTCAAATTAAATCAGTATCCTTTGGCTCTCAATCCTTCCACTAATGGGAACAATTTCTGTTTATCTATTCGGTTTGGACCCCTCATGGTTCTGACACCTCCATCAAATCTCCTCTCAAACTCCTCTTATCTAATGCAGAACCACCTGGAGTTTCTCCTGTCTATCCATCCAACTGAAGCCAATGACCCCTGGAACTGTTCTCTTAAATCTTTTCTGCACCTTTCTTAAGGCGTTCCCATCCTTCCGAATGCAGTGCCCAGAATTGGACACAATCCTCCAGTTGCAGCTAAACCAGTCTTTTATAGCATTTCATCATAACTTCCTTGTGTTTGTACTTAATGTCTCTATCTATAAAACCCATGATTCTGTAGCTTTTTCAACCACTTTCTCAATCTGCCCTGCCACATTCAATGATTTGTGCACATTGTTACGACACCCTGGGTGAGTGCACAGTCAGTTCCAGGCCCTCAGATCCCAGAGTCTGAACATAAGTGAATTAACCAATAATTTGTGTTTTCCTGAGATCTTTAGCCCCTGACTGCTCCAATGAGTTGCAGACACCAGATTTATAAGTAAAACATTAACAAACTGTTTATTAATAATAAGAGGAAAAGATGAGTAAATATATATATGTAAAGAAATAACAGAACAATAGTCTACCAATCTACCTCATCCCACAATCTTGTCCGACCCCTCACACAGACACATACAAGATAGACCCATGGTAAGGGTAGGAAAGGATTAAAAGAAAACAGGGAATAAATGTAAAAGTTTGAGGTGAGTCTTCACTACTGTGATTGCTGACTCTGGGAATAGATTTGCTCAAGTAATTCAAATTGGTGCAGCTCTGTCTTTCCCTCACCGATGGAGCTAGGTACAGGATGTTCAGATCAGTGCTACTCTGCTCTTCTGCCACCAGATGAAGCATTCGTCTGAAATTACTCGGCTTTGACTCTGGAATTGGTAGATTTTCACTTGCCTGATTTATGTACAGAACTTTGGCTCTTTTATCACAAATGCTCTGACCTTAAGCTTCAATTTTCAGCTCTTCCCAGCCCTTCAGACAGAGACGTAAGTGTATTACCGACCTGTGAAGAATTGGCTGGCACTTTCACATTCAAGCGATCTCTTTCCCAGTTCTAATAGGTGTCTGTCCTTTTTAAACAAGAAAGTATCCACAGATTTAGCTACAATGCCTCTTAAAATCGTCCGGAAAAGATAGAGAGAGAAAAAGGAAGAATTTGCACTACCTTATAACTGAGCTTCCTTCACAGAACTGAAAACAAAATGGAACTCTTGAGAAGACATACCTCTCTTCTGGAAGTTTCTGACTGGCTCCCCCCTAATCACAGACAACAATAGGAGAAGGCTGAGAATTTTACATTCACATATTGGCTGCTTGCCAAATCGATCAAATCAACATCACAGATTCTGCCACAGAACCTAAAGGGATATCTTGGGTTAGTCCATCAGAACAGAGGGTTGCATTGTCCAAAGACAGTAATTTAAACAAAAATCCCAAAGAGTGCAGTCATGTTGTAGCAGCTATCCAGAAGGCAATAGATCAAAGCAGGCATGGGGACAGGGATAAAAAGGGAACACAGAACAGACAAAAGGTTTCATAACAATGTCCTAACATCCCTGGTCCTCCTCAGGGTCTGTTGGATTTTATGAGTTTAGCATATATGGCCCTTTAAGCCATGTTGAACCAATTCTCAGTGCTTGCCTTCACATGGGCTGCTCAGCTGTATTGTTTTTCCAAGAGATGTAGTCTGCTAGGCAGAAGTTTGGATGGTTCTTTTTTAGGGTATCCTTATATTAGTTATACAGATCATCTTCATATCTTTCACCCTGTGTCAGTTCCACATTGAAGACCTGTTTGGGGATTCTGCAAACATCCATGTAGGCGGTCAAGGTATGACCATTTTGTTGAATTTTCTGGAGGGTGGTCTCCATGATGTTGAGCCCAGCACGATGAAGGATCTCATTGTTTATGGTTTTGTCTTGTCATTGAATTCTCATGATGGACCTGTGGAGTCTTGGGTTGAAGTGTTCCAGAGCATTAGATGGTACCTATATCAAACCCAGGACCCTGATGGTAAGGATGGTAGAGTTTGATTTTAGTCTTCACTTTAATTCCACTCTGCTTCCAGGCACATAGTGCGAGTTGGCCATCGTCAGAACTTGCTTTTTGGATATGTCATTGTTAAAGTACATACTACCAAGTTATGATAGTTTTTGACTGATCCCATCGATGAGTATGTCTGGTGCTTCTTTCTGGGTGCCTGGTGCAGATGAAACATAGAGCACGATTTAACAGAAATGAAACAGAGTCCTGTATCGAGCATGTTTCGGCAGGTGTTTCCCGGTGCTGGTAGCGCCGAGAACGACTCCGCTACTAAATCGGATTCTGCTTCATTTTTGGGCTTCGACAAGAAACTCCCCGTCGCGGCTGCACTTTGTCCCATTTCCTGCCATTGCCAGTGCAGGGGGATATCTCGAGACCCACCATGCCTCAACTTAGCAATAAGGGGGTCTTCGAGCTCTTCACACCCCACCTCCTAAGGGCAGGGAACCCTGGGCTCTGTCCCCGGCATGGGCATGATGCCACCCTGGAAGTTCCACTGCCAGCTGGGCACCCAGATGGCACTGTCAGGATGGCCAGGTGGGTTCCAGGCTGGAAGTGCCATGGTGTCTAGGTGGCATCAGGGGTACCAGGGTGCCACCCTACCCAGAGCTCAGCAACCCAGGGGCCCCGAATGCCTGGGAGACCCCCCCCCCCCCCAAAGTGCTAGTATGCCTGGTCCACCTTTGTGGAAACCAATGCTAAACAACGTCTGCCCGGGGTCTCCGAGACGAGGCCATTAGATCCTTGGCACTGGGTAGATCCGACACAGACATATTTAAGTGAGACTAACTGCTCACTTGAATATGCAAACCTGGGTCCCGATCTCAATCAGCAGGATCCAGATCACAATTCCTCATGAGCTCTCATGAGGCCTCTCGCGAGATTTACTGGCCTCATTGCGTCTCGAGTCGGATGCAGCGAGGCCAATAGATCGCACCCACCGTCACAGTCTTTGAGACACTAATTTGGAGGAAAATGTTTTCGACAGCACTTGAGAATTTCTTTGCCAGTCTGGATGTTTTCCTTTTTGTGGGCTGCTTGGGCATAGTCATCTCCATACAGAAACTCTCTGATTACTGCTCTTGTGATTCTGGAGAAAGCACGCTGCCTGAAAAGGCTGAAGAGTTAACCTTCCACTGAGGAGGTGACAAATGCAATCAAATAAATCACACAAGGCAAAACCCCTGGGCCAGACAGCATTCCAGCAGAGATCCGAAAGTTGAATATTACTAAGTGTTAATAAACTTGGAGCCACCTTCAAGAGTATCTGGAATCAGGAAAAGATTAGCACTGTGGCTTCACAGTGCCAGGGTCCCAAGTTCGATTCCCCACTGGGTCACTGTCTGTGCGGAGCCTGCACGTTCTCCCCATGTCTGCATGGGTTTCCTCCAGATGCTCCGGTTTCCTCCAGAGTGAGGGCTTAAGTGGGTCAGTGAGACTCGATGTCCGAATGGCCTCCTTCTGCATTATATGTTCTATGTTCAAAGATTTCAGCATAGTCAGCCTCTGGAAATAGAAAAACTCCAATAAAGTATGTGGCAAATAGCAAAGAATAAGTCTTCTTTCAATCACAGGAAACATCCTCACAAGAATTCGATTAAACCATCCCATACAACCTCATATGATGTTCACAGACCTGACAAAAGCTTTTGACAGTACGTTGACCTGGTCTTTGGTACTTGCGCTCCAAGTTAGGATGTATGAACAAGTTTGTCAAACTCCTGTGTCTACTGCATGAAGGCATGATTGGGTATGTTTGTACCCAGGGTAAACTGAGTCGGCAAAGAAGTGGCAGATGGAATACAATGTGGAAATGTATGAGGTTATGCACTTTGGAAGGAGGAATGGAGGCATAGACTATTCTTTAAATGGGGAAATGCTCAGGAAATCAGAAGCACAAAGGGACTTAGGAGCCCTTGTTCAAGATTCTCTTCAGGTTAACATGCAGGTTCAGTCGGCAGTTAGGAAGGCAAATACAATGTTAGCATTCATGTCGAGAGGGATAGAATACAAGAGCAGGGATGTACTTCTGAGACGGTATAAGACTCTGGTCAGTCTTTGGAGTATTGTGAGCAGTTTTGGGCCCCGTATCTAAGAACGGTTGTGCTAGCATTGGAAATGGTCCAGAGGAGGTTCACAAGAATGATCCCTGGAATGAAGAGCTTGTCGTATGAGGAGGGGTTGAGGACTCTGGGTCTGTACTCGTTCGAGTTTAGAAGTATGAGGGGGGGATCTTATTGAAACAGGATGCTACGAGGCCTGGATAGAGTGGACATGGCGAGGATGTTTCCACCAGTGGGAAAAACTAGAACCAGAGGGCACAACCTCACACTAAAGGTGAATCTGTGGAACTCTTTGCCGCAGAAGGCTTTGGAGGCCAAATCACTGAGTGTCTTTAAGACAGAAATAGATAGGTTCTTGATTAATAAGGGGATCAGGGGTTATGGGGAGAAGGCAGGAGAATGGGGATGAGAAAAATATCAGCCTTGATTGAATGGCGGAGCAGATTCAATGGGTCAAGTGGCCTAATTCTGCTCCTATGTCTTATGGCCTTATGGGAGTGGGGGAGGGGGGGGGGGGGGTGAAAAAGGGAAAAAATCCCTACAGACTGTATAGTTGATTGTTGGGAAGTATGGGGCGGGATTCTCCGACCCCCCGCCGGGTCGGAGAATCGCCGGGGGCCGGCGTCAATCCCGCCCCCACCGTGTCCCGAAGTCTCCGGCATCGGAGATTCGGCAGGGGCGAGAATCGCGCCGCACCGGTCGGCGGGCCCCCCCCCGGCAATGGGCCGAAGTCCTGCCGCTGTCATGCTGGTCCCGCCGGTGTGGATCAAACCACCTACCTTACTGGCGGGACCAGGCGGCGTGAGCGGGCTCCGGGGTCCTGGGGGGGGGGGCGCGGGGCAATCTGGCCCCGAGGGGTTCGCCCACGGTGGCCTGGCCCGCGATCGGGGCCCACCAATCGGCCGGCGGGCCTGTGTCGTGGGTGCACTCTTTTCCTTCCGCGTTGACCATGGTCTTCACCATGGCAGAGGCTGAAGTGACCCCCTCCCCAGCGCATGCGCGGGGCTGACGTCAGCAGCCGCTGACGCTCCGGCGCATGCACGGACTTCCGTCGGCCGGCGAAGTCCCTTCAGCCCTGGCTGGCGTGGTGCCAAAGGCCGTTCCCGCCATCCAGCGGAGGGCCAACCACTCCGGCGCGGGCCTAGCCCCTCAATGTTAGGGCTTGGCCCCTAAAGACCTCCGCACCTTTGGGGCAGCCCGACGCCAGAGTGGTTCATGCCACTCCATCACGCCTGGACCCCCCGCCCCGCCGGGTAGGGGAGAATCCTGGCCATGGTCTTATGTCTTATGCCTTTGCAGTAATCAGCAGCGTAAAGCAAGAATGAGCCACGGTTCCCCAACATTCCAATCTCTTTGCTGCAATGCTTAAAGAAACCAACAAAGACATGCCTGCATGCTTCAACATTCACAACTCTTCAGGGAAGCTCTTCAATACACCTCAGTAGAAACCCCTTCTAATCCAAAAAAAACCCACTACTTCCTGTTTCCAGGTCTTCAGCTGAGTTAGGAAAAATATATTCCACTAACTCCACTAACTCTGCGCATTGTTCTTTAAGGGGTAATCAAAATGATGGAGCTAAGGGCCTCACGGTAGCATGGTGGTTAGCATCAATGCTTCACAGCTCCAGGGTCCCAGGTTCGATTCCCGGCTGGGTCACTGTCTGTGTGGAGTCTGCACGTCCTCCCCGTGTGTGCGTGGGTTTCCTCCGGGTGCTCCGGTTTCCTCCCACAGTCCAAAGATGTGCGGGTTAGGTGGATTGGCCATGCTAAATTGCCTGTAGTGTAAGGTTAATGGGGGGATTGTTGGGTTACGGGTATATGGGTTACGTGGGTTTAAGTAGGGTGATCATTGCTCGGCACAACATCGAGGGCCGAAGGGCCTGTTCTGTGCTGTTCTGTTCTATGTTCTATGTTATATCTATTTACTGATGGAAACCTCTGACATGTTCTTTACAATTTGCTTAAAGCCAACAGCTGCCGATTTGCTGAACCTGGCATGGTGGAGCTCAGCTGCTGCCTGGTAAGATAACCTTTCACACTGTCCCACCACAAAGATAATGTGAGAATCCCCAGAGGTTTTTCTTCATCTTTTTATTCTTTCAGGGGATGTGGGCATCACTGGCACAGCCTTTGTCACCCATTCCTAATTATTCTTCAACTGAGTAGCTTGTTCGCCCATTTCAAAGGGGCAGTTAAGAGACAACCACATTGCTGTGGATCTGGAGTCACATGGAGGTCAGACAGGGAAGGATGCCAGATTTCCTTCTCAAAGAGACATTAGTGATCCAGATGGGTTTTTTTACAACACGCAAAGTTATTTTCATGGTCACCAGTCCAAGACTAGCTTTCACTTCCAGATTTATTCGCTGAATTCAAATTCCACCAGTTACTATGTGGGATTTGAACCAGTGTCCCCAGAGCATTAGCCTGGGACTCTGGATTACTAGTCCAGTAACTAGCACCCACTGCACCCAATTCCCCCCCAATCTATTATGTTGCTGCCCCTCAATGCTATCTGATATTATAGCTCAAGTGTAGTCAGAGTGAGTCAGTGATGTACCTGTGTGTGTGTAACTTTGCAAGTGACCCTGTTTGTGTGACAGTGGTCTTATGAGGGTGTATGAGTGTTATCTCTTATTTGTGCTTTGCATTAATCATTTATTTTAAATGTATAATTGAAACAGTATCTCCCTTTCACAGAGCTCCCATTACGCAGCTTCAAAGTAAAAACCCAATTTCACCAAATCTTCACAAAAACCAAAAAACAGAAGCAACAACACTTCCAGTCCAGAGCTCATTGTGCACTCATTCCGCTTTCAGTGAAATACTGGTATTTAAATGGCGAGAATCACTTTCCCTGTAGGTTGCACATGGACTGTTGGAAGAAGTCTCCCTATTTACCACCTTTTTGTGTTCCTTAGGTTGAGAGGAAAGGGTTCCAATGTGAATTCATGAACAGGCAACTCCCACAATGAGTTTAACAATGGGTGATGTTGGTGCAGCTTTTAGCAAATTAAATATGGACAAAGCAAAATCACTAAACTAGATTGCATTGTTAAACCACAGAAATGTCTGTCAATGCCTCAGCTTTGGATTCTTCAATTTCTGTTATTAACAGAAATGCTCGTGTATCAGATCTTCACTTAATGATTGTGCTTTGATTCATTTCCCCCAGGTCTTTATTGCAACAGTTGTTGTACGCACTCACCTTACAACTCAGCTTTCAATCAGGTACGAGTCTCTGATGTGTCTCTTTCGGGGAGGTACTATCTCGGAAGGAAAATGAAACAGACCAGTTAGGCCCCAGTTCACTTGTACTTTGGATACTCAAATCAACTTGTGAACATTTTAATACCCACCTCAAAACACTGCTGTCCTGCATTGGAAGGACAGGTTGGAAGTTAAAAGTAAATTACTGCAGATGCTAGAATCTGAAACAAAAGCAGAAAATACTGGACAATCTCAGCAGGTCTGACAGAATTTGTGGAGAGAAAAGGGAGCTCACATTTCGAGTCTGGATCACTCTTTGTCAAAGCTCAGCTGAAGGTCTGTGAACTTCGATCAGAACTGGGAAAAGTCAGAATTGCAATAGGGTAAGCGCAGCACGGTGGCACAGTGGTTAGTACTGCTGCCTCGCGGCGCCGAGGACCCGTGTTCGATCCCGGGCCCGGGTAATTGTCTGTGTAGTAGCTTACGCATTCTCCCTGTGTCTGCGTGGGTCTCACCCCCACAACCCAAAAAGATGTAGCACGGTAGCATCGTAGTTAGCACAATTACTTCACAGCTCCAGGGTCCCAGGTTCGATTCCCGGCTATGTCACTGTCTGTGCGGAGTCTGCACGTTCTCCCCATGTGTGCGTGGGTTTCCTCCGGGTGCTCCGGTTTCCTCCCACAGTCCAAAGATGTGTGGGTTAGGTGGATTGGCCATGCTAAATTGCCCTTAGTGTCCAAAATTGCCCTTAGTGTTGGTTGAGTGGGGTTACTGGGTTATGGGGATAGGGTGGATGTGTGGGCTTGGGTAGGGTGCTCTTTCCCTGAGTCGGTGCAGACTCGACGGGCCGAATGGCCTCCTTCTGCACTGTAAATTCTATGATTCTATGATGTGCAGGGTAGGTGAATTGGCCACGCTAAAATTGCCCCTTAATTGGGAAAAAAAAGAATTGGTATTCTAAACTTATTTTTTAAAAGAATTGCAAAAGGGTTTGAACAAGTGGAAGGGGGAGGTTGGAAAGAAGAACACAAAGGAAGATATGTTATAGGGAGGTCAGCAGGAGAGATAAATGATAAAAAGATTTCATGGTGCAAGACCAAAGGACGGGTAAAAGGACAAGTTCCACAAAATGGTGAAAATCGTAGACTGAGTGGTCACGTGATCACACGGTTACTTAGAGGTCAAGTGGCGGAAGCGTGGGAGTTCTCCAGTTCTCTCCAGACTTCAGTTAGAACACAAGCATGAAGTAACAGTCAGCTGGTAAATAAAGTATTGTTTGTTACAAATGCTAGTAAATAAAATAGGTTGGAAGTTAATGATGTATCTCTCACAACATGTCTCTGATGCTACTGTCTCGAGCTGCGGCTTTTCTCATATCATGTGATGAATTGATTTTTATTTTGACCAGTTGCTACATTTCACATAAGTCAGTACACAGTTCTCACACAAGAAGGTTCAGATTCCTAGGGCAGGATTCTCTTGTCAGCCGACGCCAAAATCGGGAAAGGCAAGTGGGGGGGTGAATCAGTTCCGACACCGAAAATGTGCCGGGCGCTGGGTTAACGCCAAGTTGCAATTCTCCCGGTGCCTTAACAGTGGCGTCGCTGTCCATGTGGCGTTTTCACGTTCTGCCCGTGTCCGCATGGTCTCACCCCTACAACCTAAAAAGATGTACAGGGTAGGTGAATTGGCCACGCTAAAATTGCTTCTTAATTGGAAAAATAAGAATTAGGTAATCTAAATTTATTTTTAAAAAGAATTACACTCGAGTTTGAACAAGTAAAAAGGGGGGAGGGTGTGGTTCCTTCTACACGTACAGTAAACACTGTTTCCATATCATTAGCGGTCCTGAGCGGCACTCACAGGGGCCTCCATGGTTCTCTGCCTCCACTGGGGGGAATTCCCGATGCAAGGTCCGCTTGATCGAGAAACAGGCGCTGTGGCTAATGAGGGAGATAGAGAAGGTGGGACATGGAGAGGCCCCACCATGGGCTGCCAGGGTCTGAGGCGGGAGAAGGGTGGGATGACGTGGAGACGGGCACAGGGCTGGGGTGACAACCCATAGGACCGGGGCAATGTTCAGGCACGGACCACAGTTGCTGCGGCCTGCAAGGCAGCCATCTAGTTGCACCCCCCACTGACCATCCATCTTGGCCCCTGGTTCTGCTGAGAGCCACCGGCCATATGGGTGCCCACACCCCCACATCCCAGCCCCGACTCTCTACCCCATTGCACCCAACTGTCCACGCCGCCACGGAGACCCTACTTGTCCAGTCAGCACAATGCACCTATTTCAATGTGGACCGAGTCCACCAGGGTCCCTGGGCAGCGGGATTCGTCGCCATCGCCAACATGCCCTGGTCCAGGGGGTGATTGGCAGCATGCATGTCGCCCAAGGCACTTGCACATGACATGACGCTCTACACAAACCGAAAGGGGTTCCATCGCTGAACGTGCAGCTGGTATGTGATCATCAGCTGCACATCATGCATGTCTGTGCCGAATACCCGGGCAGTGTGCACGATGCCTTCATCCTGGCACGCTCGACGGTTTCGCTCCTCTTCAAGGTGCACCCCCAGCTGGGCGTTGGCTCTTGGGCGACAGGGGTTATTCACTGTGGTCGTGGCTGATGACGCCTGTTCGGAAGCCACAGATCAAAGCGGAGACCCGCGACAATGATACCCATGACACAACCAGGGCATGATCGAGCGGTGCTTCGGCATCCTGAAGATGTGATTCAAGTTCCTGGACCGCTCTGGTGCGGCCGTCCAGAATGGCACTGGGAGGGTCCCCAGCATCATGGTGGCCTGCTGCATCCTCCACAATATCGTGCAGCGGACCGGATGTGCTGGAGAAGGAGGACGAACACCAGTCTTCGTCCGACGAGGAGGATGCGGGGGAAGGGGAGGATGGGCAGGGCATGGGAGGCCGCACAATGTGTGCGCCAGGACCAACGCACACGGGACAGTCTGATCGCCTCCAGGTTCATCGACTGGTGGGGCGACTGGCCAGGGGCACGGACACAGCTTCCCACCACCACAGCCACCCGCCCCCCTCCCCGCAGCACCCTTTCTGATACATACCTGCCGCATTACGGGGTGCAAGCTGTAACAGCGGGAATGGTCCATGGGATGGAGGATGATGACAACCTGCTCTCGGATGAGCTCTGGTGCTCTGCATCGTTTGACAATGTCTGATTCATGCCCACTGTAGCACTTTCCACCGTCCAACTGGGTGATCCCTGCATGTGAGCTGGCCATTCCATCACCGAGTCCCATCAGGTCCCTGGGTGGCGGGGGTAGGACGGTGGAGGGGGGGGGGAGGGGGAATGTGGGTTGGGGTAGGTTGGTGAGCGATGTCTAAACGGCGGTCCCTGAGCCAAACCCACCCCCCTGCAGCCAGCCCAGATCAGCCCACCCCTCAGAACCTTCTGACAGAAAACCGAGGCAGGTTGTAACATTGTTCACAGGTGTTTAATGTGAAAACATATGTACAGATTTGTGCTCTATCGCTAAACTGTGCGCTGCACCCGTGCCAACTTAACTGGTGTCTACCTTTCTGCCCTTACGGGCCCTAATGCTATATCTAGGTGGATCCCCAGACGATACATCAGGAGTACAAGCGGCCAGCTGTGTCCATAGAGCCATAGATGTTTACAGCATGGAAACAGGCCCTTCGGCCCAGCTGGTCCATGCCGTTCAGTTTCTATCACTAAGCTTGTCCCACTTGCCCACATTTGGCCCATATCCCTCTATACCCATACTGCCCGTGTAACTGTCCAACTGATTTTTAAAGGAAAACAATTGTACCCGCCTCTACCACTGCCTCTGGCAGCCCGTTCCAGATGCTCACCACCCTCTGTGTGAAGTAATTTCCCCTCCCCTGCAGGAGTCACCAGCACAGACACCGTCACCTCCTCCTCCCTCGTGATGCCCAATGGCCCTCGGGCTACTCCATGAGATGGGGCAGCTGCCAGTCCTGGAGGCCTGCTGTCATCTCGGCCAGGGTCTGCATGTTTGGAGTAGACCACCTCTGACTGGGACTGCACCACATCATGCTGCGACTGTGCCACCATCTTCCGGGTCTGTGCCACATCAGCCAGTGACTGTGCCATTTCCCTCTGTGACTTGGCCATGGCAATGCCGCTGACGCTCTCAGCCATGACCTGCTGTGACGTGGCCATGCTCAGGAGTGCAGCACAGCTGTAATGTCCAGGTGGCCTTGACAATTAGCGGACTGTGAGAGGGCAGCCCTGTCCTGGACCTGGGCTGCCACCCACACAGAGTGTCGCAGGCCTTGGACATGCTTATCCATGGCCGAAGCCCTCGGTCCATAGCCTCCACCGCGCACGCCACCAGTGCAGTGTCGGCCGAGGTGGCACACATCGCTGGCACCACCTCATGCTCCTGCACGGGGTTGGACTCCTCCACATGCATCTGCAGGCGCTGGATGCTCGTCGACAGCCCCTCATGTAGTCCCTGACTCTGCGACTGTATCTCCACAATTGATGGGACCATCCTTTCTGGAAGCCTGAAACCTGTCCGGACGGCAGCTAGTCTCTGAGGTCGGTCCACCCTCCAACCGGCCGCCCCCTCAGGAGTTCCTACCTCCAGCTGCTGTACCGGAGCAGCTGTGTGGTGCACACCAGATAGTGTCCCAGGAGCCTCTTCACTAACATGCCCAACTGAGGTGAGTGTCTCTGGGATGGTGGAAGATGTTGGAGACAGCTGTGACCGGAAATCCATGTCGGCCTCGGACACGAGCAGCCTCCTTCCCAGGCCGGAGTACAGGGTCGCCCGCCTCTCCTGAGATTCGGGTTGATGGCTCTGTGTCAGTGTGTCCTCATCACTGGTTGGTGCCTGGAGTTCTGGCGGTGGCTGGGGTCGGGGACGGGGGACACCAAAAAGGCCCGCCCCATCACCAGCAACTCCTGCAAGACATAAGACAAGACGCATGATGAGACCATGGGCCGGGGCCGGAGTGGAGGTGGTGGGGGTGTGTTCGGGAGGGGGGCGTTGGGGAGGGGGGAGTAGTGGCGGTAGTGATGGTGGAGCGAGGTTGTGAGGATGTTGTGGGAGTGGTGGCGGGAATGAGGTGGTGTGGGGGTGATATTGGGGGTGGGGTGGCCCACACGCCACGGGGAACCGCAACTCAGCGGGGTCTCACTTGCTTGCCCAATGCTGACCTCCATCCAAGAGACTGCCCTATTTTTGGGCCTACCGACCACATCTAGTCTGATCACTGCTCTGCTGTGGTGAGAGGCCACAGGTCCGGCAGTCCCCCTCCAGTCTTCTCCCGCTTCCAGCGGTTATGGACGGGCTTTTCCTGTGGAGGGAGGAAACAAAACGCAGTGTTAGACATTCTGATGCATGCAGACCAGGGTTGGGTAGCTTCTGGCTTCTGAGGGCAGGGCACCCGGTCATCGCGACCAGTATGGGTGCCAGCTTGTGGTGAAAGGTGGGGATCTGGCTGCCCTTGGGATGTGGGAAGAGTGGGGTTACGAGTGTGTGGGACGGAGGTTGGTGGTTGGGGCACAGTGCAGCCTACCCAGCCTGGCAGCCTTGAGGAGATCGTACAGTTTCTTCCTGCACTGCAGGCCGGTCCAATCGGTATTGTCCACGGCGCTGACGACGTCTCCCATCTGCGCCAAGACATGGCGAACGGCAGCGGCTGCCAGCCTCCATCCCAGGATGGGGTACAGGGTTGCCTGCCTCTCCTCCATGGTATCTAGCTGGGTCTCAAGCTCGGCGTCAGTGAAACGGGCTGCTGCTCTCCTTGCTGCCACCTTGTTGGCTGGGATGGTGTGTGTGGGGTGCAGTGTGTATGTGCAGCTGCAGCTTGTCAGCCTCCTAAGTGTCAATCGTAAACACGGCGAGTCCCGCACTGTTTCCCATTGGAATCGATTATATTCCATTGGGGGGGTGTTGCGACTTCTTGGGCGAGTGTGCTTAACACTCAATTTGGCTCTGTTTCTTTACTTAGCTCTGGAGTCGCCAGGTATCGTTAAGACACCGCCACAAGTTCAAGGTGAAGTTCAAAGCAATAAAACCATACACCAATTAGTAAGTTCAAACAACTGAGTTTATTATAATACAATTATAATATCTACCCATGCACACGCTAAAAGGATTAAACTTATTCCTACCGCTAAATAAACTAATACTTATCTCGAAGGAACTGCCGGGTCAAGGAACAAGGCCTCCTGCTCTGCTCTGGTCTGCAGATTTCAGGTTGGCATAAGTTAAAAGGGGTCAGGAGTGTCTATCTCTGGTAGCGATCGTTGTGAGGCACTTACTTGCTACCGGCTGCTGTCCGAACCCTCTCCTCTCTCTCGTTCAAGGTCTTCTTGGCAAAAGCTGGTCGAGGTGCTGGTCCACGGAGGAGTGCTAGTCAAAGAGAGAGGAGGGCTGGACGAGAAGACTGAACCATGTGTGGGACCTGTCTTTTATAGGTCCCAGGGATCCGCACCCATTTGGGCGGACTCCCTTACCTGCTTGGAATCGATTGGGTCTCTTCCCAATCGATATGTTTGAATCCCCCAACACTGAGGCTGTTCCTTAGCTACTGGGCGGGCCTTCAGGCTCTTTGTTTTCAAACCTTGCTGGTGCCTGGGTGTCTGGTATCCTTTATAATGTTGCAGTTGCTTCCCCAATTGTGTCCATTGTCTCTGGAATCGTTCCATTAACATGCTAATTATCCCGGTGATTGCCTCATTAGTATGCGGAATGTTCGTTTCGGTGCTGTCTGCTTTCTTAGCACACAGAATCCACACATGCTAGGGGCAGCCCGCTGGGGCTGCAAACATTGTCCATTTTATCCTGTATGCTTTGCGTTCCTCCATTTTGTATTCATGGAATGGCCAACTTTGGTGGCTACACTCCCTCCTTGTGATCCTTATGAGAAATCATGAAGGATCACCTAACTACGGTGTCTTTGGGTCCCCCTGACCTCAGCGAGTTCCATGGCTTCTATTCTTTCCTCAACTATGGCAAGAAATTTTAACTAACAGTTTCTGATTGGCGCTACTATGTCAAAGGGGACATGCATTACCAATTCGAATCGGTAACCTCTAACTATCTCAACAAACTATTCTCATCTCACATTTAAAACAGTCTATAACATTCTAAACCCTTACTCATTCATACAACAGCATCTGTACATTTCGTTTTCTGACTCGGCAGTCGAGCGCAGAACATTATAATACATCCACAATAATCTTTATTTACAGATTGTATCAAAATTAAATCTCTTATTATACATCAAGGGGTTGGGGGGATTGGTGGAATCCGAAAATGGGGGATTGTACTCTGTACACTGTTGAGGCCCGCGAGCGGTGGGCTCTCCTTCTCCATTTCCTCATCCTGAGGGTCTGGACTATGATACAAAGGACTGCAATCACCAAAAGTGATTCTATTATATGTGACGAGGAGTACCATGTCAGAAATTTGGTACACCAGGTCAGGGTACTGTTACCATTGACTGGGCTGGGGGTGGTCTGGGTTTGGGAGAAGTTAGCAAACGTTGTACTGTGGGAAAGTGGGTCCGCGTCAACGCGCAACTGCCACAATAGCTAAAAACATAGCAATTTGAGTGCTCTCTTCTCTTCTTTCCTCTTCTCTTCTGGGATCTTGCTGTGCTGTTGCTTCGGTTCCTCTCGCGAACCTCCGAAAGCTAAGGGAATCAAGCATATTATCTGTTAGTGTTCAGCTTAATATCTTGACTTTAAGTATATCTGTCCTCTTGTTCCAATTTTCCCTTTATGATGGTCACCTCCATGTGATTCCCTCATTTTTTTTTTCAAAAACGGATTTAGGACCAGACATATACTTATCTTAAACCAGTGCGAGCCGTCTCACAGAGTGTTGAAATTTACCATCCCAAAATGTCCTTGGATGTAAATAGCATATCGAGTGGCGGCCGAAGGGCTACCTTAAACAAAAATGAAACCAAGCTTTAGAAATGAAAAGGTCGAATGAGTTGCGTATGGGCCGCGACGGGTAAGAGTTGTATGGGATCCCCGGGTAGGGCGTGCTGTGCTGTACCCGAGCTTAGCTGACCAAAGGGGGGTCCTCAGACAGGGCGGGTCCTCAATGCCGTTTCTCCACTGCCTGAGCAACCTGAAATGAACGGGTAAGAATGTAGTCGTAGTGGAATTGCAGCCTCTATTCCCAGAATAGAGGGGCACCTTTAAAAAAAGTGAGGAGCCAAGATGCTCCTTGTGAAAAAGTTGAGCTGGGCTCCAGACATTTCAGATGTGTCAAGTTCTCAGAAATATCTGCGAACAAACTAACGTGCATGTGAGGTGGTCACAAGCTTTTTGGCTGAAAAGCAAGTGGCCGATCTCCAAATCAAACATTTAACATGCAAACAAACAAACATCCGTGCAGGTTCCATCAGAAAGGACAGCACTTCTCTCAAGCGGTTCCTCTTTCACATCATCTGGACACCTCACTTCTCCTCATTCTCTGCGAACAGGGTCGCAAAGGGGTTGCCGTGTCGGGAATCAGACATCAAGTCATCCTCTTCTCCCGGATCCCATACCCTTGTATGGATCAGGCATGCAATCTTTGCATTGTGTGACCGGGGGTCACTCTCGTCATTGCGGACAAGTCGCCAAGAATTGTCCCTGTGCCAAATCGTGGGGTCTAAAATTGAAGAAGCGTTGTCGGGGTCGTCAGTGTTGGGTGGTGGGTGTAGGTGTGGGTCCGGATTTTTAATGTAGGTGATCTCCATGGGGTCACTGGAGTCGAGGTCGTAGTCGCTGAAGTGGGGGCTGTAGGGTGGAGTGCTGTGGCTGTCCTCAGTTTCACAGTCACTGTCACTGTCTCTGCTGTGGCAGCTTGTGGGCGTTCCGGGGCGTGGTCTGGAGTCAGTGGGCGGAGTCGAGGTCGAGTCCGATGAGGAACTGGTCTGTGAGGGGGAAGGTGGAAATGTGTCTCTTGTGGGCGGAGCGAGGTGTCCTGCTGCATCCAGCAGGACATGGTGTGAGTGGTTTGACTGTGTTCCATAAACCTTTAGCTGGTTAATATGAAACCACGCAGTCTTACCGTTTGGGTATTTTATTCTGTATAATGAGGGGCTGATTTTGTCCGAAATTGAGTACGGGCCGGAAAATTTAGGAGCCAAAAACGTGCTGGGGTTATAAACAGATAACATAACCTGAAATTCTGTGGGGTGTACATTCTTGTTGAAACAGGCCCTGCTCTGTTTCCGTCTTTTCCCCAATGTTACTGCAGCTGCTAACTGTGCAGACCTTACAGTCTCAACTAATTCTTTGACTGCTTTCTCGTGTGTGAGGGCCGTCATTTCTGGGCTGGTCATGTCCGGTCCTAAAAGGAATTCTGATCCTTTCATAGGGCGTCCGGTCATGAGTGTGTGTGGGGTGAAACCTGTAGATGATGAAACTGTATTTCGGATGAACATTAGTGCGAATGGGAGCACTGAATCCCAAGTCGAATTGTTCTCCTGTACCATCTTTCTAAGGGTCGATTTTAGGGTCCGATTCATGCGTTCTAATATCCCGCTTGACTGGGGGTGATACGCAATGTGGAAATTCTGTTTTGTTCCGAATATGGTCAGGATGTTCTTCATGACCCGTCCTGTAAAGTGAGATCCCTGATCTGACTCTATACTTCTGGGGAGACCCCATCTCGTAAAGATGTGGTGGGTCAGGATCTTTGCAGCTGTCTTAGCTGTGTTGGTGCGTGAAGGGAATGCCTCTACCCATTTGGTAAAGGTATCTATGACCACCAGAACATATTTATAGCCATTCCTGCAAGGGGGCAATGGTCCTCTAAAATCGATCTGGAGGTTTGTCCAGGAGCCAATAATGGGGCGAGTGTGGCTGAGTTGTGCCTTCTTTGAATACCTCTCCGGGTTATTCTGCGCACAAATTAAACAATTCTCAATATAGTGGGTTACATCTTGTCGTAAGTTGGGCCACCAACAGAGTTGTCTAAGGTGTCTTGTGGTAGGGTCGATCCCTTGGTGTCCATGATTGTCATGGAATAAGGCAATCATTTGATTCCTGTCCTGTTCAGGAACCACATACAATTTATCTTTAATGATCACACCCTCATGTGTGGTCAAAGCATGTTTGAATCTACCGTACTGGGCCACAAAGTTTCCTTTAAAAATCTCCCGGAGATTTTCGTCCTGCTGCTGTGCCTGTACTAAATCTTTGATTTCTGTCTGTGAGACCTGAACTGCACTCACAGGGGCGCTAGCTGGGGGTGTCCAAAGGCCTGGAACCTGCTTTAGCCAGTGCGTCGGCTTTTACATTTCCAGGGGGGGATGACCTATGGTGACTTCTAACTTTAATAATGCCATACGTCCTATCCTTTGCCTTCTCTAGGATATGGCGGAGTAATGGGGCTGATGGAAGGGGCTTCCCGTCTGCGGAGACGAAACCTCTTGTCCCCCACAGGGATAGAAAATCGGTCAGGCTGTTACAGACATATAAGCTGTCCGAATATATGTCTGCTGGGCTGGGGAACGAATCTGGGTGGTCCACTATATATGCAATGGCCGCGAGCTCTGCTGCCTGCGCGTCTAAGTGACCTGGTAATTTTAATGCAATCTCTTCTAGTGCACGACCCTGCGCATCCTCAACATAGATCCCACATCCAGTGATGCGTTCTCCATCTAAAACTGTGGATGAACCGTCCACATATATTTTCAATGGGGCATACGTGTCTGTGTGCTGGGGGCTCTGGCTTGAATTCCCTATCTTCCTGGGGGGTGTCTTTGCAATGAAGGGTCCTGTGTTGTGCAGGGGTGCTACAATCTCGCATTCATGGGGTTGTCCTGGATATTGGAGGTTGTCCGCTAAAAATGTGTGTGTTTTGGTCCGTTTAACTGTTATGTCCCGTCCTTGTAACAGTAGTTTCCACCTAGCTGCTTTTATCTGGCTCACTGAACCGTCCTTCAGTCGACCGTCTAAAAGTAACTGTGTGGGGGTGTGCTCGGTCAAAATGGTGATGGGATTAAGTCCGGTAATGTACGAGAAGTACTGAACTGCCCAAAAAACTGCTAGTAGGTGCCTCTCGCAGGCTGAAAATCCTTGTTCTATGGGGTCTAAAAGTCTGGAGGCATAAGCCACTGGTCGTAGCTGCTCGTGCCGTTCCTAAAGGAGCACGGCCGAGAGGGTCAGATCGGTGCTAGCTACCTCTATTGCATCGGGGGAGAGTTGGTCTGGAACTTGTAGCACGGGTGCTGCGCTAAGGGCCTTTTTTTAACTCTTCCACAGCCTCTGTATGCTGCGGAAGCCATTCCCAAGGGGCTCCTTTCTTAAGGAGGTCTGAGAGTGGGGCTGCCTTTGTCGCAAAACCATCGAAATGGTTCTGACAGTACCCAACCAGTCCTAAAAACGACCGGAGGGCTGAAACATTCTGGGGAAGGGGCAATTTGACAATCGATTCAATTCTTTTGACCTCGATCTCGCGTTTGCCGTGCGTGATGACTGTACCCAAATACATCACTTGATTCTCTAATATTTGGGCCTTTCTGGGGTTAACTTTACATCCAATCTCTTGCAAAATTTCCAGGAGCTCGGACAGAAGCGTGATGTGCTCTGCCTTGGTGTCTGTCTGCAGTAATAGGTCGTCCACATACTGTACCAGACATTCGGGTCGGGAAAATTTGGCTAATCCATTTGCCAGCTGTCGGTGGAAAATGGAGGGGGAATTGTGGAATCCTTGTGGGAGGCATGTCCACGTATACTGCTGTCCTTTAAATGTGAAGGCAAATTTGTACTGGCACGCCTTTGCCAATGGGATTGACCAGAAGCCGTTGCTAATGTCCAATACCGTGAAATATTTGGAGTGGAGTCCCTGCTTGAGCATGGTCTCGGGACTTGTTGCTACTGCTGGGGTTACTTTGTTGAGTTCCCGATAATCAATGGTCAGACGCCATGATCTGTCGGGCTTCCTCACTGGCCAAATAGGTGCATTATTAGTTGAGGCTACTGTCCTAAGTACACCTTGCTCTAATAAGCTCTCTATAACCTTTCCAATTTCTCCCTCTGCTTCTAGGGGAAATCGGTACTGTCTCTGTGGTCTTGGGTCAGGTCCAGTAACTTGAACTTGTCCAGTCATTCTGCCGCAGTCGTACCGGTGACTGGCAAATGTTGTCCTGTGTCGGTTCAAAACTGCCCTAACCTGTTGGTCCATGCTAAGCGTGGTCGGGTCGAAACAATAGTCGCCTACTGCGCTAATCCTGTTTGTATACTCTCCCACTGTGAGAGTTGCGGGTGCTCTGTCAGATTTTGCCATTCGCCAGACACACTGATTTACTGGGTCGAACGACAGGCTGTGGGCATTCATAAAGTCAATACCCAGTATGTGTTCTGCTGTGCGGGGCAGATTAACCAAAACAACGGGGTGTCTGGTGGAGATATTCCCTAGCTGGATGGATACAGGGGCTGTAATGTGTCCCTGCTGTGAGTGACCTGTAAAGCCGCTGAGGGTTATTGAAGCTGTAGTGGGCCACGTGTCTGCCTGTGGTGTAGTGGATGAGTTAATGGTTGTGCGGGACCCTCCTGTTTCCCAAAGTAATTCTATGGGCTTCCCTCTAATTTTTGCTGTGACCACCAGCCTTCCAGATCGGTCCCAGAGGGTGTCACAGACCCAAGTGGGGGAGCCCGAACACCGTCAGTCCGTTCCGTCCACATTGGTCTGTCCTGACTGCATCTCTATACTATGGATTGGCTTTGCTTTGTTCCTGTTCAGAGTGCCTGTCTGCTGGCCTCTCTGAGATTTCGGTGGGCCGTTGCATTCCCTTGCAAAATGCCCTAAATATCCGCAGTTGTAACATTCCTGCGACTTCTGTGGGGGGCTGTTCTTTCCTTCATTTACCCATGCGGGGTTTTGGTGCGCTCTTACTGTCTGTATATCTGCTGCAGCCTGAGCTTCTTCTGGGGTCTTTACTTTAACCTTGCCTTGGACAGATTGTTCCCAAGCGTGGGACAATCTTTTCAAAACCCATTTTTAATTATGGGCCTCTTCTGAGGGGTCATAACTACTGCAGACATTCTGTCCTGCATCTGTGGCGTGGGAAATTATGGTGTGGGTCCATTTAACCATATTGTCGCGGGTTAAATGTGCGTGATCTAAATCGCCAAAAACGGCAGTGAAATGAATCCACAGCCTTCCTGCGAATGCTGTGGGATGCTCTGTCCTCTTCTGCCTACACTTATTTAGGCCTTCGACTGGGTCTCCTCTATTGTACCCTATCGTGTCTAAAATAGATATATGCATTTCCTCTAGTGTGCCTCCTCCAACGTTCTGTGGGTTGGGGAGGGCTGCTACAACCGATGAGTCTAAACTCAAAACTGTGAGCTTCACTTGCTCTCACTCATCCAGGCCGTACATGGTAGCCTGCTGTTTCACTTTTGCGAAAAATTGGTGGGGGTCTGCAGTGGGGAGGAACGGGTTGATTTTCTCACACGCATCCCTTAGTTGTGTCACGGTTAAGTGGGTGGTGTAGGTGATGTCGGGTGCGCCTTCTGTGGTTGCCTTTCTTTGGGTGGTGACTGGGTTCATAGGTGCGGGTCTGTGGGGGGTTGGGGCGCTTTCCTTTTCTGTTGCGCTGCTGGCGCACATGTTCCCTGAACATAGCGCTGCGCTGTCTCGCTCAATTCCTGCCAATCTGGGGCATTTTCCTCATCTAACTGGGTACCAAATGTTTCTTGGAACCCATTCTGTACGGAAAGCAGAGATTGCTGCTGCGCAATCTGCTTCCTACACTTCGCGTGATCCACTGTGCTTTGCCTTTGCTCAGTGGTGGCAGCATGGAGTGCTCTTAAAGCTGCCTTTAGGTCAGAGCATTGCCTTTGCAGTGCCTCTACCTGCTTCTCTGAATTTACCCTTATCAGAACTGCTCACTGCACATCCTGATAGGCTTTCTCATACTGGGTTTGGGAACTGCTCAGATGGGCTAGACAAGACTGATGTGCCCTCTTGGCATCATCCACCTCTCTATCCTTCTCTGCCACCTTCCTTCTTAACTCTAGGTTTTCCTTTTCGATGTCCCTGACATCCACTTTACTCATCCTATTCTTTTCCTCTAATTCTTTGTGGAGCGTCCGAACGACATCCTCTGTGCCTCGCAATTGTGCCAAGCAGGACACAATTGCCATCGGCTTGCGTGCTTTTCCTAAACTCTTCTTGTGAATTTGAGAAAGGTTCTCCCACCAAGTATGTCCTATACTCCCGGGACCTGTCTCCTCATTCACACAAAACTCACTCCAAAGGGGCCATCCTTTCCCTTTGAGATATTTCCGGAGTTCCAGCTCCCATACGGGACACTGGCCTACTCTGCTACTGTTGGTCGCTGCGACCACGAACTGCTCTGGGTTCATGGGGCGTTCCATTGCTTGCATGGCCATTTCCTCTTTCTCTCTTTAATTTGGAACAAGGGATGGTAAGGTAATGCTTTTAAAATACGGGTACGGCTTTCGCTATGTTCCGGTTATAAAACTCCCGACAGTTTGACGCAACAAAAATCTCTCGGTTTAACCTTACAACCCTGTTAGTTACGCATGCAAAAACACACTTCCGAATTATGACTATTGATTTGAACTCCTTGAACACTTGTGGTTTTTCCTTTTCCCAATTGGATTTCCAATTCAAATTTCTGGGTTCTCTCGGAGTGGGGGGGGCCACTTCTAATCGAGTCCCGTCCAGGATGTCGCCACTCAATGTTGCGACTTCTTGGGTGAGTGTGCTTAACACTCAATTTGGCTCTGTTTCTTTACTTAGCTCTGGAGTCGCCAGGTATCGTTAAGACACCGCCACAAGTTCAAGGTGAAGTTCAAAGCAATAAAACCATACACCAATTAGTAAGTTCAAACAACTGAGTTTATTATAATACAATTATAATATCTACCCATGCACACGCTAAAAGGATTAAACTTATTCCTACCGCTAAATAAACTAATACTTATCTCGAAGGAACTGCCGGGTCAGGGAACAAGGCCTCTTGCTCTGCTCTGGTCTGCAGACTTCAGGTTGGTATAAGTTAAAAGGGGTCAGGCGATCGTTGTGAGGCACTTACTTGCTACCGGCTGCTGTCCGAACCCTCTCCTCTCTCTCGTTCAAGGTCTTCTTGGCAAAAGCTGGTCGAGGTGCTGGTCCACGGAGGAGTGCTAGTCAAAGAGAGAGGAGGGCTGGACGAGAAGACTGAACCATGTGTGGGACCTGTCTTTTATAGGTCCCAGGGATCCGCACCCATTTGGGCGGACTCCCTTACCTGCTTGGAATCGATTGGGTCTCTTCCCAATCAATATGTTTGAATCCCCCCAATACTGAGGCTGTTCCTTAGCTACTGGGCGGGACTTCAGGCTCTTTGTTTTCGAACCTTGCTGGTGCCTGAGTGTCTGGTATCCTTTACAATGTTGCAGTTGCTTCCCCATTTATGTCCATTGTCTCTGGAATCGTTCCATTAACATGCTAATTATCCCGGTGATTGCCTCATTAGTATGCGGAATGTTCGTTTCGGTGCTGTCTGCTTTCTTAGCACACAGAATCCACACCTGCTGAGGGCAGCCTGCTGGGGCTGCAAACATTGTCCATTTTATCCTGTATGCTTTGCGTTCCTCCATTTTGTATTCAGGGAATGGCCAACTTTGGTGGCTACAGGGGAGGCAGCACAGTAACACAAGTGGCTAGCACTGTGGCTTCACAGCACCAGGGTCCCAGGTTCGATTCCCCGCTGGGTCACTGTCTGTGCGGAGTCTGCACGTTCTCCCGTGTCTGCGTGGGTTTCCTCCGGGTGCTCCGGTTTCTTCCCACAGTCCAAAGACGCGCAGGTTAGATGGATTGGCCATGATAAATTGCCCTGAGTGACCAAAAAGGTTAGGTGGGTTGTTGGGTTACGGGGATAGGGTGGAAGCGAGGACTTAAGTGGGTCGGTGCAGACTCGATGGGCCGAATGGCCTCCTTCTGCACTGTTTGTTCTATGTTCATTGAATCGATCCAGGTGCAGCATCAGTCTTGCTGTCAAAGAAGTCCATGAAACCTGCCCTGGTGTCACACCTAGGGCAGGAATTACCAACCACCCCGCCGCGTGTTTTTCGGCGTGGGGCGGACCACCAGCGGGATCTACTAGTGCCGCCATTGTCAACAGGATTTCCCGTTGACAGCACCCCTTGTCGCTGTCACTGTGTACTTTCTGCCTCGGTTTGTTCTTGTATTACAGGTGGGGTCTACAGTCTGCATTCAGCCCTTCTCCAATTGAAAATATGGAGGGGGTGGTGGTGGCGGGTTGGTGAAGGGGTGGTGTGGGATGCACCAAACAGGTAAAATCCAAAGTTACCAAACATCAACCCAGGGCTGAGCACTAGTGAGGGAGATTCTCAAGGGAGTCCAGCGTTAGGCGAAGGGGATGGAATTTGTTTCTCCTTTGACAGAAAACACAAAAAGCCACAACCACATTTCTGCCAGTGGAGGCTGCTTAGCTAATGATCCTTCCCCTGTCAGTGGACACTGTCAGGCTGAAGCCAGTGAGGTGGCTGGGGCCATTTATCCTGAAAATACAGGCCAAGTCCAGATCACATTAAACGTAGCTGTAAGATCTGAACAGAAAAAAAATATTCTGTTCCATTACTCAATGCTATTTGCTGCTGATGTTCTGGATTTGAACTGGTTGCTAACATGATTCTCCATTAATTCTCCCTGTTCCTTTGTTACTAGATGATACATTTGCAGATGGTAATGAACTGAAGGAGACGAGCTGTGTTACCAAGCAGACACAATATTACTTTGGCAACAACAGTAGATCCTACAGCAACTTAATTGACTGCAGCAACTGCTCCAGGTTGGCAACTGACACAAGGAAATGATCAATGACAATTCCCATTGAACCAAACCTAACTCTAAAGTAAAGAAATGGGAAGAGAAATCACAACAACTAAACAATTTTAGTTTCCCCACTGGGCCCAGTGAGTAAAGGAACCACCTTGTGCAATTGAAACATAGAAAAAATAGGAAGCCATTTGGCCCTTCAAGCCCACTCTGCCATTCATTCTGATCATAGCTGATCATCCAACTCAATAGCCTAATCAGGCTTTCCCCCATATCCTTTGATCGATTGCGCCCTGAGTGCTATATCTAACTGCTTCTTGAAACCATACACTGTTTCAACTACTTCCTGTGGCAATGAATTCCACAGACCGACCACACTCTGGATGAAGAAATTTCTCCTCATCTCTGTCCTAAATGATCTACCCCGTATCCTCAGACTGTGACCCCCTGGTTCTGGACACACCCATCATGGGAACATCCTTCCTGCATCAACCGTGTTCAGTCCTGTTAGAATTTTATCTGTTTCTATGAGATCCCCCCCTCATTCTTCTGAACTCCAGCGAATGCAATCCTAACTGATTCAATCTGTCCTCGTACGTCGGAACTGCCATCCCAGGAATCAGTCTGGTAAACCTTCGCTGCACTCCCTCTGTAGCTAGAACATCCTTCCTCAAATAAGGAGACCAAAACTGCACACAATATTCCAGGTGTAGCCTCACCAAGGTCCTGTATAACCATGGGTTGACCTACTTTGTAACCTTGTAAACCATGGGCTGGCTACCTTTCTTGTTTTACTTTTGTGCCAGACAGGGATATAATAATAATAATATAATAATCGCTTACTGTCACAAGTAGGCTTCAATGAAGTTACTGTGAAAAGCCCCTAGTCTCCATATTCCGGCGCCTGTTCGGCCCCTTAAGGCACAAAGCCTTTAAGCTTGTCTTTTTGACATTACTAGTCCGGCTATCAATATTTTTCACTGTGGCCCTGTTTGAATCTAGCTCAGTTGGAAGGTCACAATTTGTCATGCTTTAAGAGCTATCTGACAGAAAGGATCCAATTTGATCCAATTTTGTCAGAATTCGTTTTGATCCACTCTGGTAGGCCTTTCAACCAGCTTTCATGTGTGTCTGTATCAGTACAACCACAGCAGACTGTCAGTAAAAACTTTCTGTCTTGTTACAGGTTTTACCACGCACAGAGATTAGCCAACACCAACCTTCTTTTCGTGGTGGCGGAGAAGCTAACCTGTAGTCAATGTGACCGAAGCAAACTGATTCAGGCTGAGGTGCGATGTATCCTATCTTTACATAACTCCACAGATTGCTTGCAGCATTAGCCCATCTCCCACCGAAGCCTGTTGTGAGCTGTTTCCAATGATCTAGTGTCAGGAGGTTCCAGCGATCCAGTGTGAGGGGGGTTCGAGTGCGCTAGTATGAAGAGGTTCCATTGATCTAGTGTGAAGAGGTTCCAGTGATCTAGTGTGAGGAGGTTCCAGTGATCTGGTGTGAGAAGGTTACAGTTATTTGGTGTGGGGAGCATTGAGTGATCTGTTTGAGGGGGTTCCAGTGACCTGGTTTGAGGAGGATTGATTGATCTGTTTGTTGGGTTCAGATGATCTGGTGTGAGGAGGATTGTGTGATCTGGTGCGAGGGTGATCTGGTGTGAGGGGATTCCAGTGATCTGCTGTTATAACGTTCAAGTGATCTAGTGTGAGGAGGATTGCGAGATCTGGTGTGAGGTGGTTCCAATGAGCTGGTATGAAGAAGTTCCAATGATCTGGTGTGAGGAGGGTCAAGTGATCTGGTGCAAAGAGGTTCTGATGATCTGGTGTGTGGGGTTCCAATCATCTGTTATGAAGAGGTTCCAATGATCTGTTGTGAGGGGGTTCCAGTGATCTGGTGTGAGGATGATTGAATGATCGATTGTGAGGATGTTCCAGTGATCTGGTGTGATGAGGGTCAGGTTATCTGCTGGGAGGATAATCTAGTGACCTGGCATAGAGAGATTCAAGTGATCTGTGTGAGAAGGTTCCAGTGATCTGGCATGAGGAGGTTCCAGTGATCTGGTGTAAGGAGATTCTAGTGATCTGGTGTGAGGCGATTCCAGTGATCTGGTGTAAGGAGATTCCAGTGATCTGTTGTAAGGAGATTCCAGTGATCTGGTGTAAGGAGGTTCCAGTGATCTGGTGTGAGACGGTTCCAGTGATCTGGTGTGAGGCAGTTCCAGTATATGAAGGTCTCAATTAAGGAAGAAACAGAACCAAAAGGTGAAGAGAAACAAGTTTGTATTTATTTATAACTGTGAGGAATCTCTATGTATAATGGTAAGAGTAGTTTGTTGTGCAGGGTATTTTTGTGATTTTCTTTGTTTAAATTGCTGTCTTGCATTTGTCATTCATGTGTGTATTTCACAAAGGTTTTTTAAATGAGGATATCTGTTGAAAGTCTAAGAGATGTTTTAAAAACATTCTGAAAATCAAATCTACAGAGTTAATATTCCACAAAATGGAAAGAGGTTTGATGCACAAAACACTTACACTGTCATCACTAATGCTGTTGCTAGCTGTATCTGCAGCTTACAACATTGGCCACAAATTCTGGTTTCCACAATTAAAGGAGTGTCAGATACCCACTAATAGTGAACCAGCATGGGTTAAATAGTGTTTGAAGGAATCATATTGACACCTGCCTCAGCTACAAATCCACCTCAGCAATGCTTGCACTGAAGATTTACATCCATTGTCCAAATTTAACAATTAAGAAGGTCGCCAACCTGCGAGGATGTGGTCAACTTAAAAAGTAATGAGTATAAGACAAGACCAATTTTATCAACCTGTTAGTTGCTGGCATTGGCCTGTTGCCATTGAAGAACATTCATACAATTTAATACACAAATCTGATACCGCAATGACCTCGCAACAGATCCTGGGAGAAACTGACATCGAAAATACCTGTTGGAACACGCCCACAATCTAGTTTCTACAGAAACAATTTACATTGTAATATAATTGAAAATTAACATTATGTAGAAATGTGACATTACAGAAATATAACCTTTGTTTTGTTAGGGTGGTTATGAAACTTTGTTAATGGTTATACCGAGTGGGAATTGGACAGGCAACATTTAAATGAGGCCCAGAAATTAAAATATCCAAGGATGAACCTGAGTCCATCCCACATGAAACTTTTTTTAAAAAATATTTTTTATTCTCCTTTTTCACATTTTCTCCCAGATTTACACCCACCAACAATAAACAATAATCAGTAACAAATATGTCAATCCCCATATCAATAACAACGATCCCATCCTCCCACCAAACCCCAAACATTAGCCCGCATGTTCATACAAACAAATGACAAAAAGGAATTAGGGATCACCCATAGTTGCCATTAACGCACACAGTCTCCCTCCCCGCAACCCTCCCACCCACCCGCACCAACTAATGTTCGATGTTATCCAGTTCTTAAAAGCGCATAATGAATAATGCCCATGAATTGTAGAACCCCTCCATCCTTCCCCTCAGTTCAAACTTAACCTTCTCAAGAGTCAAGAATTCCAACAGGTCCCCTCGCCAAGCCAGGGCACAGGGTGGAGAGGCTACTCTCCAACCTATCAGGATCCGCCTTCGGGCGATCAACGAGGCGAAGGCTACAACATCTGCCTCCACACCCATTTCCAACCCTGGCTGGTCCGACACCTCGAATATGGCCTCCTGAGGGCCCGGAACCAGTTTCATGTGCACCACTTTAGAAATTACTCTAAAAACCTCCTTCCAGTAATCATCTAGCTTTGGACAGGACCAAAACATCTGAATGTGACCCCGGCCCCCGCAACGTTCACACACATCATCTTCTATTCCTTCAAAGAATCGGCTCATCCTCGCCCTTGTGAGGTGCGCTCTGTATACCACCTTCAGCTGTATCAGCCCCAACCTCGCACATGAGGTGGAGGCATTCACTCTTCGGAGCACCTCACACCAGAACCCCTCCTCCATATCCTCCCCCAACTCTTCCTCCCACTTTGCTTTGATCCCTTCCAGTGGTGCCTTCTCCTCTTCCAAAATAGCTCAGTAAACCGCTGACACTACCCCCTTCTCCAGTCCCCTGTCGTCAGCATCTCCTTCAGCAATGTGGAGGCCGGCTCCACCGGGAAGCTCTGTATCTCCTTTCTGGCAAAATCTCGAACCTGCATGTATCTAAACATTTCCCCCTGCTCCAGCCCATACTTCGCTTCCAGCTCCTTCAAACCTACCCCTAAGAAACAAATCTTTTAGTGTCTTAATCCCCTTCTCCTCCCATTTCCGAAAATTTCCATCTCACTTCCCTGGCTCAAATCTGTGAATCCCCCGAATCGGCATTTCCCTTGACCCTGCCCACAAGCCGGAGTGTTGGTGAAACTGCCTCCAAATTCTCAATGAAGGTATTATTACCGGACTCCCTGAGTATTTCCCCGGGGCCATGGGAGTGGCGCTGTTGCTAGTGCTTTCAATCCCAACCCCCTGCACAAACACTCCTCTATTCTGACCCACTGGGAATCGACCCCTCTGACCCAGCTCCGCATCACACATGAAACTTGCTGAAATGTTTGACTAAACCTGAACAGGAAGGCACTGGGGTGGCACAGTAATTAGCACTGCTGCCTCACAGTGGGTTCAGTTCCAGCCTTGGGTCACTGTGTGGAGTTTGTATGTTCTCCCTGGGTCCATGTTGGTTTCCACTGGGTGCTCCGGTTTCCTCGCACAGTCTAAAGATGCGCAAGTTAGGCGGATTGGCCATGCAAAATTTCCCCTTATTGTCCAAAAGGTTAGGTGGGGTTACAGGGATAGGCTGGGGGCATGGACATAGGTAGGGTGCACTTTCAGAGGGTCAGTGCAGACTCGATGGGCCAAATGGCCTCCTCCTGCACTGTAGTGATTCTATTCTATTCTATTCTATTCAATGATTTGATTTTTTTTTTAAAGTATTTTTATTAAGGTTTTGCAGAATTTTTCATAAAACAGTAGTAACAATAATAACAAAACAAACTAGAATTAACATTAACAGAGTGTAAAAAGAGAATATACAATAACAATTAAATAGACATTACCCCACGCGACCCAGTCTTCCCACACCATCCCAATGAAGCACTCACCCTCCCCCTCGGATTGCTGCGAATGGCTGCCACCTCCGAGAGAACCCTAGCGTAGACCCTCTTAAGGCAAATTTTATTTTCTCGAGGCTGAGAAATCCAGCCATGTTGTTAACCCAAGTCTCTACACTCTGGGGCTTCGAGTCCCTCCACATTAATAAAATCCGTCTCTGGGCTACTAGGGAGGCAAAGGCCAAGACGTCGGCCTCTTTCGCGCCCTGAATTCCCGGGTCTTCTGACACTCCAAAGATCGCTATCTCTGGACTCGGCACCACTCGTGTGTTAATCACCTTGGACATTGCCCTCGCGAACCCTTGCCAGAACTCTCTAAGCTCCGGGCATGCCCAAATCATGTGGACATGGTTAGCAGGGATGCCCTTGCACCTCATCCAACTGTCTTCTACCCCAAAACCTTGCTCATTCTCGCTGCTGTCATGTGTGCCCGGTGGACCACCTTAAATTGAATTAGGCTGAGCCTGGCACATGATGAGGAGGAATTAACCCTGCCCAGGACATCGGCCCTCAGTCCCGCTTCCAACTCCTCACCTAGCTCCTCCTCCCACTTGGCCTTGATGCGACCATCAATTCACTCGAGACATGAGTAGAAGTAAACCGTGGCTTTAATCAACTTAGAACAGTGCCTGCCTGTGACTAAACCAGTACTGAGAACTACCTACAGGTTGACTGCTCTTTATACCTCCCTTCAAGGGAGGAGCCATGGGCAGAGCCCATACCTGCCCCAACATGTTCCCCTATGGATAATGCCATACAATGGCCCATAGGAGAAGCCCACAAGGGCAACAGCATGGTACAGATACAAATACAAGGGCAACAGCACAGATACAAATACACTGGTGGATTATTGGTATAATACATTCACCACATTCACCCCCTGGTAAAGAAAAGTCTGTTGGGGGTGACGGGTTCATAAGTTCAGCCGGTCCGGCGCACAGATTGTGCGCTGTGATCGCCGAAGCTCTGGCGTTGTTGCTGGCCCGGGTGTCGAACTCGTCCGTGCTGGCATCGGTAGTGAGGGCGCCGGTGCGGGTACAGACGTGGACTCCAGGAGCGTCTCTTCTGGAGCTTCCTTCCTGTGGATCGGTGAAAGGGGGATGGCAGGCGGGAGGGAGTGCGGGGGCCATATAGGGGCGGGGGCACTGGTCATGGTATGATGGGCGGGATATGCTGGAGGGGTGGTGGTGGTGCTGGTGGAACCGGCGAGCGCCAGGTCCCGGAGGGAGACTGTATCCTGTCGGTCATCAGGGTGTTCGATATAAGCGTACTGTGGGTTGGAGTGTAGGAGCTGGACCCTCTCTACCAGAGGATCGGACTTATGGCTCCTGACGTGCTTTCTGAGTAGGAATGGCCCCGGTGTCTTCAGCCAGGACGGAAGCGAGGCCCCTGAGGTTGATCTCCTAGGGAAAACAAATAGGCGGTCATGAGGGATCTCGTTTGTGGCCGTGCAAAGTAGGGAGCCAATAGAGTGGAGCGCATCGGGGAGGACCTCATGCCAGTGAGAAACTGGGAGATTCCTGGACCGCAGGGTCAGTAGGACAGTCTTCCAGACCATCGCGTTCTCCCTCTCCACCTGCCCGTTTCCCCTGGGGTTATAACTGGTAGTCCTGCTCGAGGCGATGCCCTTACTGAGCAGGTACTGACGCAGTCATTGCTCATGAATGACGAGCCCCGGTCACTGTGGATATAATTGGGGAAATCAAACAGGGTGAAGACACTATATAGGGCTTTAATGATGGTGGACGTGGTCATGTCGGGGCAAGGGATTGCAAATGGGAAGCTGGAGAACTCATCAATAATATTGAGGAAATATGTATTGCGGTTATTGGAGGGGAGGGGCCCTTTGAAATCGATACTGAGGCGCTCAAAGCGCCGGGATGCCTTTACAAGGTGGGCCTTATCTGGTCAATAGAAGTGCGGTTTACACTCCGCACAGATCTGGCAGTCCCTGGTCATGGTTCTGATCTCCTCGGTGGAATAGGGCAGGTTGCGGGCCTTGATATAGTGGATAAACCGGGTGACTCCTGGGTGGTAGAGGTTATCGTGGATAGCCCGTAGTCGATCGTCTTACGCACTGGCGCATGTGCCGCGGGACAGGGCATCTGGGGGTTCGTTGAGCTTCCCAGGACGATATACTATATTGTAATTATAGGTGGAGAGTTCGATCCTCCACTTCAAGATCTTATCGTTCTTGATTTTGCCCCGCTGCGTATTGTCGAACATGAAGGCTACCGATCGTTGGTCGGTGATGAGGGTAAACCTCCTACCAGCGAGGTAGTGCCTCCAGTGCCGCACGTCTTCCACGATGGCTTGGGCCTCCTTCTCGACTGAGGAGTGCCGAATTTCGGAGGTGTTCAGGGTGCGGGAAAAAAACGCTACCGGTCTGCCTGCTTGATTGAGGGTAGCGGCGAGAACAACCTCTGATGCGTCGCTCTCCACCTGGAAGGGGACGGACTCATCCACCGCACGCATTGCGGCTTTGGCGATGTCCGCCTTGATGCAGCTGAATGCCTGGCGGGCCTCAGTTGCCAGTGGGAAGATGGTGGCCTTGATTAGTGGGCGGCCTTTGTCCGCATAGTTGGGGACCCACTGGGCATTATTTGAAAAGAACCTGAGGCACCTCTTCAGGGCCTTGGGGCAGTGGGGGGGGGGGAAGTTGCATAACGTCAGGGTCGGGTCCGAGAACCCCGTTTTCCACGACATAGCCGAGGATTGCTAGTCTCGTTGTGCGGAAAACGCATTTCTCCTTGTACGTGAGGTTTAGGGTTTGGGCAGTTTGGAGAAATCTGTGGAGGTTGGTGTCGTGGTCCTGCTGATCATGGCCGCAGATAGTGACATTGTCCAAGTATGGAAATGTGACCCGCAGCCCGTACTGGTCCACCATTCGGTCCATTGTTCTTTGGAACACCGAAACCCCGTTCGTGACACCAAAGGAGACCCGGAGGAAGTGGAAAAGGCGGCCATCTGCCTGAAAAGCCGTGTAGTGGCGGTCCTCCGGGCGGATTGGGAGCTGGTGGTATGCAGACTTCAGATCCACCGTGGAGAACACCCGGTAGTGTGCGACCTGTGTTACCATGTCTGCAATCCGGGGAATGGGGTACACATCGAGGTGCGTGTACCGGTTTATGGTTTGGCTGTAATCTACAACCATCTGGTTCTTTTCCCCGGTCTTAACGACCACCACCTGAGCTCTCCAGGGGCTATTGCTGGTCTCGATGACTCCCTCCCGCAAGAGTCGCTGGACCTCGGACCTGATAAAAGTCCTGTCCTGTATGCTATACCACCTGCTTCTGGTAGCGACTGGTTTGCAGTCAGCGATGAGGTTTGCGAAGAGTGGGGGAGGGTCGACTTTTAGGGTCGCGAGGTTGCATATGGTGAGTGGAGGTAGGGGCCCCCCAAACTTCAGGGTTCAGCTTGCATTGTTGCAATGCAGGGTTGCATTGGAAATATAGTCCCAATAGGAGAGGAGCGCAGAGGTCTGGGAGCACATATAATTTAAAATTGACGTACTCGGCGCCCTGCATTGCTCGGGTTGCAGTAGTGCACTCTTGGATTTACACCGAGTGCGACCCAGAGGCGAGGGAGATGGTTTGGTGTGCCGGGAAAATTGTGAGCGAGCAACGTCTTGCCATGTCCGGGTGAATGAAGCTCTCTGTTCCCGGAGTCGAAAAGGCAAGGCGTCTCGTGCCCGTTTACCCGGTCGGTCACCATAGAGCTCCGGAGGTGCTTGGGTCGCGACTGTTCCAGGGTGATCAAAGATTGGTTTCCGACATCGGTTTCAGTGTGCGAGGGATAGAAACTGGGTACATGAGAAATACTCAAGTGGTAAAAGTCAAGATGATCTGATGGGAGATAATAAGGATAAAGCATTTTATTCGTATGTAAGGAGCAAGAGGGTAACTAGAGAAAGGATTGGCCCACTTAAAGACAAAAGAGGAAATTTATGCGTGGACTCAAAGGAAATGGGTGAGATTCTGAATGAGTACTTTGCATTGGTATTCACACAGGAGAGGGACAAGATGGACGTTGAGGCTAGGGATGGATGTTTAAATACTCTCGGTCAAGTTGTCATACGGAAGGGGGAAGTTTTGGGTATTCCAAAAGACATTAAGGTGAACAAGTCCCCAGGACCGGATGGGATCTATCCCAGGTTACTGAGGGAAGCAAGGGTCGAAATAGCTGGGGCCTTAACAGATATCTTTGCAGCATCCTTGAGCACTGGTGAGGTCCCGGAGGACTGGAGAATTGCTAATGTTGTCCCTTTGTTTAAGAAGGGTAGCAGGGATAATCCAGGGAATTATAGACCCTTGCGCTTGACGGCAGTGGTCGGCAAACTGTTGGAGAAGATACTGAGGGATAGGATCTATTCACATCTGGAAGAAAATAGACTTATCAGTGATAGGCAGCATGGTTTTGTGCAGGGAGGGTCATGTCTTACAAACCTAATAGAATTCTTTGAGGAAGTGACAAAGTTAATTGATGAGGGAAGGGCTGTAAATGTCGTATACATGGACTTTAGTAAGGCGTTTGATAAGGTTTCCCATGGCAGGTTGATGGGAAAAGTGAAGTCGTATGGGGTTCAGGGTGTACTAGCTAGATGGATCAAGAACTGGCTGGGCAACAGGAGACAGAGAGTAGTGGTGGAAGGAAGTGTCTCAAAATGGAGAAGGGTGACTAGTGGTGTTCCACAGGGATCTGTGCTCGGACTACTGATGTTTGTGATCTACATAAATGACCTGGAGGAAGGTATAGGTGGTCTGATTAGCAAGTTTGCAGATGATACTAAGATTGGTGGAGTTGCAGATAGCGAGGAGGACTGTCAGAGAATACAGCAAAATATAGATAGATTGGAGAGTTGGGCAGAGAAATGACAGATGGAGTTCAATCCAGGCAAATGCGAGGTGATGCATTTTGGAAGATCAAATTCAAGAGCGGACTATATGGTCAATGGAAGGGTCTTGGGGAAAATTGATGTGCAGAGAGATCTGGGAGTTCAGGTCCATTGTCCCCTGAAGGTGGCAACGCAGGTGGATAGAGTGGTCAAGAAGGCATACAGCATGCTTGCCTTCATCGGACGGGGTATTGAGTACAAGAGTAGGCAGGTCATGTTACAGTTGTATAGGACTTTTTTAAGAGATAAGGGAGCTAGTCGATCTTTAATGAAAAGAGATGAGGAGTTATGTAGTTTGGGAAGAATGTTGTGAGAAAAGGTGGTAATATGTGAATTCAGGGTGAGAGGAGTAGTGTTCCATTATATAAGGTAAGGTTGGAAAGTCCAGTGAAGAGTGGTGAAGTGGTAGTTGTAGTAATAGAGAAACTATCTCATCCAAGAATAGTTTATCTTGGGTAATGATATAGCTGGATCGCAGGTGGGAGTGATGCCTACTGTGGTTAATAAGCCAGTGGAGAATCAGACAACTGAAGTTTTGAAGGATGAATATCCTGGTATTTTTCCGGATTGTGTAGTAACAAGGTCGCAAAGTCACAGGTTAAGACAAGAGGAGAAATCAAAGAGTGAAGATGTTGAAGTGCAATTATCAGAAATGATTTTTGATCAGACGGTCGAAAAAGAACAAGAACAGGTAGAGGATGAGGAGAATATTTTTAGTTCAGGAAAATTGGCGGAGTTACACAAAAAGCTGTAGAAATAAAACATATGTATCAGAAAGCAAACACAGAAGAGGAATCTGCGTGTATAACTGAGTGTTATTACCGTAAAAGTAAAGTCTTGATGAGAAAATATAGACTTTTACATATGCAGGCAGATGAAAAGCGGGCAGAAGTTCATCAAGTAGTCTTGCCGGTACGGCATAGAAAGGAGGTGTTGCGAGTTGCACATGAGGTATCAGTGGGAGGTCATTTGGGAATAAGGAAAACTCAAGCTAAAATACAAAAACATTTTATTGGCCTGGACTACATAAAGATGTAGTTAAATTTTGTCAATCATGTCACACATGTCAAGATGTCAAGTCATAGGGAAACCTCAAGTAGTGATAAAACCAGCGTCCTTAATACCTATTCCAGCATTTGAGGAACCTTTTACAAGGGTCCTAATTGATTGCGTAGGACCGCTTCCTGAAACAAAAAGTGGGAATCAATATCTTTTGACAATAATGGATGTGTCTACTAGATTTCCAGAGGCCATCCCAGTACGTAATATTGCAGCTAAATGGATTATGGAGGAGTTACTGAAATTCTTTACTAGATATGGACTACCCACAGAAATACAACCAGCTCAAGGATCAAATTTTACCTCAAAGTTATTCAAAGAAGTTATGGATAGCTTAGGAATACAACAATTTAAATGAACTGTGTACTATCCAGAATCACAGGGAGTGTTAGAAAGGTGGCATCAGACATTAAAGACAATGTTGAGGGCTTATTGTCAAGATTATCCAGAGGATTGGGATAAAGGAATTCAATTCAGGCTGTTTGCAATTAGGGATGCACCTAAAGAGTCAACCAAATTTAGTCCCTTTGAACTAATTTTTGGTCATGAGGTAAGGGGATCACTTAAATTGATTATGGAAAAATTGTTGAGTGAGAAATTGGAAATTATATTTTTGGATTACGTGTCAAATTTTAGGGAACTATTAAATAGAGCAGGTGAATTGGCAAGATAGCATTTAAAAGTTGCACAGAATGTGATGAAACGGGTCGGGGACAAGAAGTCCAAAGCTCGTTGTTTTGCCAGTGGATATAAAGTTTTAGTGTTGCTACCAGTGGTAGGTGAACCTTTAAATGCAAGGTTTTATGGACCTGATCAGATTGAAAGGAAATTAAGTAAAGTGAATTATGTGGTAAAAACGCCAGATAGAAGGAAAACTCACCGAGTGTGTCATGTGAATGTCCTTAAAAGGTACTTTGAAAGGGAAGGAGGCAAAAAGGAGGAGGTTTTAATGATTTTGAACTCAAAGTGATGAACCAAATCCAGATGACTGTGAATTTGACATACCTCAAATTAAATTGGAAAATGAGGATGTTCTTAAAAATTGGGATAAATTGTTGAGTTACCTTCCAGAGGAAAAACGAACTGACCTGAAAGAGTTATTGATATCACATGGGCAGGTTTGTAGAAATAAATTGGGAAGTACGAAAATGGCTATACATGATGTAGATGTGGGAAATGCTGTTCCAATCAAACAACATCCATATAGACTTAACCCTTAAAAATCGGCACAGGTTAACAAAGAAATTGAAAGTATGCTTAAAAATGGCATAACTGAAGTGGGTTGCAGCCAATGGAGCTCACCCATAGTGATGGTACCAAAACCAGACGGTACCCAACGGTTTTGTGTGGACTATAGAAAGGTTAATGCAGTTACAAGAATGGCCTCTTATCCTATCCCGCGTTTGCAGGATTGCATTGAGAAAGTGGGACAATCAGCTTTTATTTGCAAACTGGATTTACTTAAAGGTACCTTTATCCAAAAGAGTGAAGGAGATTTCAGTTTTTGTGACTCCAGATGGTATATACCAATTCAAAGTTATGCCATTTAGCATGAAAAACGCCCCAGCCACATTTCAACGGTTAACTAACAAAGTCGTTTCAGGATTACCCAATTGTGTAGAATACATCGACGATCTGGTAATTTTCAGCCAGACATGGAAAGAACATTTAAAGCATTTGATGGAGTTATTCGATCGAGGCAGGTTTGGTGATAAACCTAGCCAAAAGTGAATTTGGAAATGCCCAAGTCACTTTCCTTGGCCATACAATTGGACAGGGTCGAATGTCATATGGGATGTGAAGCAACAGTTATTGAGGAGTTTCCGATACCCTCGACACGACGGGAAATTATGCGATTTCTTGGCATGAGTGGATTTGATCGAACATTAGTGAACAATTTTTGTAGCGTGGTTGCTCCACTGTAGGACCTGATGAAGAAACGTCGAAAATTTCAGTGGATAGCAGAACTTCAACAGGCATTTGACGGCCTGAAAGCTGTGCTGACCAATGCTCTTGTGTTGGAGAGTACTTTTAAGGAATGGGAGTTTATTACTGCAGTGATGTCAGAGAGCGGGTGGAGCTGGGCTGTCTGTCATCTTTTTATTTTCGTTTTAGGCGGTTTGCTGCAGGGTGTGTTTTAGTTTCGTTTTCAGAGCTGGATAGCTGCAGCCACAGCCAGAAGGTGTATTAGAGTATCTCTCTGTAATCTAATTTAAAACTAATAACTGCTCTTAGTAGTGACCTGATGTGCTTCTGCTGAAAGGTTTTTTTTAAAGTCTTCTGAATGTTAAAAGCACAGTTTAAGAATTACTTAGTGTTGTATTCTTTGGGGGTTGTATTTGAATTAATGGTTGCTGGTAATGAATCACTGTATGTTTTAACAAGGTTTACTTGAGTTCATGGAATAAACATTGTTTTACTTTAAAAAATACTTTTCCATTTCTGCTGTACCACACCTGTGGAGTGGGCCGTGTGCTCCCCATACCACAATCTATTAACAGTTCTGGGTCAGGTGAACTCCATGATACACTTTGGAGTTCTATAAACCCTGGCCCATAATACATGTGACTGTTGCGGTTGCAGGTTTAGAAAGTGCTGTTGAAGGAAGCTTGATGAATTGCCAGAGTGCATTTTGTAACTGGTACACACTGCTGCCACTGTTCATCAGTGGTGGAGGAAGCAAATGTTGAAGGTGATGGATGGGGTGCAGATCAAGTGGGATTTGTACTGGATAGTGTCAAGTTTCTTTGTGTTGTTGGAACTGCACTCATCCAGGCAAGTGGAGAGTATTCCATCACACGCCTCACTTTGTGCCTTGTGGATGGTGGACTTGCTTTGGGGAGTCAGGAGGTGAGTTACTTGCTGCAGAATCCCCAGCCTCTGACCTTATCCTAGAGCTACAGTATTTATATTGCTGGACTTGTTACGATTCTGGTCAATGGTAACCCCCAGGATGGTGATAGTGGGGGATTTAGTGATGGTAATGCCATTGAATGTTAATTCCCTCTGATTGGAGATGTTCATTACTTGGCATTCATCTACCACTTATCAGCCCAAGTATAAATGTTGGTCCAAGTCTTGCTGCATGTTGACACAGACTGCTTCAGTATCTGAGGAGTCGTGAATGATGCTGAACATTGTGCAATCATCAGCAAACATCATTCTTCTGACCTTATAATAGAAGGAAAGTCCTTGATGAAGCAGCTGACAATAAAATCATTTCCCAAATTTACAGCCGATAAATTTATATCTAAGTATCCAGGGCTGCTGCCTTTACCACCCTTTCACCTAATGACTTCCTCACCCCCACCCACCACCCTCTGGGTGAAATTTATCATGCATCAATGTATTTCTATTCCTTTTACCAATTACTTTAAATGTATGCTCTGGTTGTTGACCCCTCTGCAAACAGAATTAGGCCCTTCCAATCTCCTTTACCTAGGGACCTCATAATGTTATACACCTCCATTAAATCTCCCCTCAGGCTCCTCTGCTCCAAAGAAAACAACCCCAGCCTATCAAATTTTTACCATCGCTATGGGCGTCATGGTGACTCAGTGGTTAGCACTGCTGCCTGCCGAGGACTCTGGTTCAATCCTGGCCTCGGGTCCCTGTCCATGTGGAGTTTGCATATTCTCCTCGTGTGTGCGTGGGTCTCACACCCATAACCCAAAAAGATGTGCAGGGTAGGTGAATTGGCCACACTAAAATTCCCCTTAATTTAAATTTATTAAGGAAAAAAGAAAAATATTTTTTTTTCACAGCTAATTTTTTCAGCGCAAGCAACATCCTTTTATATATCTTCTGTACCCTCTCTAGTTTGATCATATCCTTTCTGTAAAGTAACAACCTAAACTGTACACAGTGCTGTCATCATCTTCTAGCATCCTGCAATTTTGTATGCTTGGCTGAGAGCCCGGACTTTCATCAGCCTATTCAAACAACTGAACAACTGCACACCAGGGAAAACATTGCTGGATTCACAACTTTTTTTTGTTGGAACTATTTGTCAATGGTTCAGTGTTTATTTGCACAAGGTAAAGAGATGCGCTATGTTTTTACTTTCTGCCATTCATATTTTAAAGGTTTGGTTGATTTACATTTTTTAAGGGTTCTGGTAATAGTTTTTCAAATAAAGTAATAAATGGTGTTTTTAAGCTTTTCCACACGTGCCATTAGGGTTAATTGGTTCTGTACACAGTGTTTACTGGATGAATGTTTACCGACTGATTGTATGGGTTGACATGAAGGGTATGAATGGCCATGGGAAATGGGTGGATGGAAGATATGAAGACCATAGGGAGCATGCTTTGGCATGGATGGGTCATATCGAATGCAATGGGGTGAGAAGATGTGAGGGGTAGAGAACCTAATAATGAATAAAAAATCTGGAGTTAAGTCTCAGTGAATAGAGGCAAGCCTTTTAACTGACCCACCTCAGCATTTGGCAGTCCCTACGGCTGCCTCTGTACCGTTTGCAGGTTTGGTGGACCCAAATCCAGTACACGTCCACCACCCCGGAATGGAAATTGCACCACTCAAAGTACTTTATCCCAAGATTGGCATGCTGAGACAGGAGATTTCCAGACTAACATGAAAATCCAGCCGTTCATGCTTATCCAAGGCAATATGACACCTTCCTTCACTACAATGTCTTCATCAGCCCCCACTTTTGTGAAAACACACAAAATACTCTTTCAGAACCATGCCCAGGTCTTCTGCCTCCACAGATAAGGGTCCTGCTCTTCTTTTAGCCATCCACTTGCTCTTTCTGTTTTTATTAAACAAATTTGGGTTTTCCTTGATTTTACTTGTCAATATTTTTCATGCTTTCTCTTTGTTTTCCCAATTCTACTCTTTACCACTGCACTTTCTGTAGTTCCTGAGACTTTCTGTAGTGTTGAAGTATCTGACATCAGATTCCCCTTTTTGTCTTGTGCTATCCTATATCCTTTTTGACATCCAGGGGGTCTCCAGACTTGGGAGTTTCTTTGCGGAACCATATGTGCTTTGAGTTTTCAATATCTCTTCCTAAACTGCCTTCCACAATTATTACACTGATTTACCTTCAATAAGTGCTTCCAGCCCACTTTTGCTGAATCATATTTTAGCTTAATAACACTGGCCATTCCCCAAATGAGAAGTTTCCATAACTGCTCTAAATCTAACTGAATTATGATCACTATTACCAATCTGCTCTTCTACCTGCTCAGGTTAATTTTCTCAAAACTAAGGCCACAACTGCCCCTCCTCTTAATTGGCCTGCTACATACTGGCTAAAGAAGTTCCCCAAACACATTTTAATAATGGCCTCTATACTTTCACAATGATTTTATCCCAGTTATTGTAAGTGTAGTTGAAATTCCCTACTATCACTGTCCTGCTGTTTTTAGCACTTCTCAGCAATTTGCCAATATTTTAACATATTTATCTCCCTCTGACTGGGGTCAATAATATAATTGCCCCACTTTTATTCTTTGGTTAATGTCTCTGGCCTCATTTGCAGATCCTCGTAGGATATTATCCCTCTTCACAGCTGTAATTGTTTCTTTCTCCTGTCTAAAAACCCTATAACCAGGGATAAGTTGTCAATCCTGCCCTTCTTTAAATCACATTTCAGAAATCATATCATATTTCCAAGTGCCTACCTGTGCCATCAGCTCGTCTGCCTCAACCAATAGACTCCTTAAAAATGAAATCACAGAATGGCTACAACACATAAAAACCCCATTTGTACCCTCATGTCCATACTAGCTCTCAGCAAGTGAAAACAGCTACCCCGCTCCCCCGCATTTCCCCATAGCCCTGCAAATTTCAAAATGTTCCTCTTCAATTGTTTATCCAATTCTCTTTGAAGGCCACGATTGAATCGGCACCCTCTTGAGTATTGTACCCTGATCCTAACCAGTCGCTGTGTAAAAAAAAACATTCTTCCTCATATCACCAATGGTTCTTCACCCATCAGCCTGATTATCAACCCTCTGACAATGGTAATAATTATTCTCTGTCTAGACTTTCGCGACTTTGAACACCTTTATCAAATGTCTGAACCATTATCAATACACTGCTGAGGACTTTCAGACTCCTTTTTTGTTTAATTTCTAGCCTGATGGACCAGATCAATGTGAAGAGGTGCTGAACCCTCGGTATCGGAAAGGGCTTGAAGACTGTTTTCCTGTTTTCCACAATTACACACTAATTTTCTGACTTCCATTTCCAACCTTCTTTTTTCCTTTCTGAACCTGTGCTGAGGTTCCCAAATCCCTGCCCAACTAGTTTAAACCTTCCACAACAGCACTACCAAACCTCCCATGACGATATTGGCCCCCAACCCTGATTAAGTGTAGCCAATCTAGCCTGTCCAGGTCCCACCTCCATCAGAACAGTGCCATTGTCTCAGAAGCCGAAAGCCCACCCTCCTGCACCATCTCTCCAGCCACTCAGTTATCTGTTCCAACCGCCTATGTCTGTACTTACTGGTGCATGGCCCTTGGAGTAACTCAGAGATTACTACCTTTTGAGGTCCTGATTATTAACCTCTTTCTAGCTCCCTAAAAGCTATCTACAGGACCTTATTCCTTTATCTACCTATGTCATTGGTCCAATATGTGCCATGATTGATGACCGTTCACTCTTCTCCCTCAAAGTGTCCTGTAGCCAGTCAACGGCATTCTTGAAGCTGGGAGGCAACATACCATCCTAGAATTATGCCCGTTGCTGCTGAAATACCTGTCTATTCCTCCAACTATTGAATCCCATATCAGTATTATTTCTTGAACCTGCCCTTGTCCACCTGTGGGAATCTCAGAGGAACCATTCCCCCCACCAGCATTCATAACTGAACACCAGTTAGAGTGCAAAATGAACTCAGGGTACTTCTGCGCCACCTGCCTCTTTGCCGGCAGTCACTCATACTCTGTCTGCCTGCACAGGTTTAAGCTGTGGGGTGACTGCTTCCCAAAACATACTATCCATATTGCTGTCAGCTGCTCAAATGCACACCAGCTGCATCTCAAGCTCCAAAACTCAGAGCTCAAACTCCTCCAACTGATGAAGCTTCATACATCTGTGGTTCACCAAGACTCAAAAAGCATCTTGGTGTTGCCACATGGCACAGGTTACACACTTGATGGAACTGAGGTGCCATGTTGGGTCTGTGCTTATTAGATTACTATCTGAACTTTCAATACTAAAATGAAGCCTTATACCTGATCTGAGCATTTACAAATCAGCTGTTTTCCGCTTCACTCTTCCTGATTCTCAAATTCAATTCCCTCTTCGTCGATATTTATTTGTGGATTCCTTTTAATTTTAGAATATTTAATAGTATAGTTAACATGAAAACACAAACACTAACTACTAAAAAACAAACCAATAAATGTAATATTTATCAGTAACATTCCTGCCCCACGTCACACTCGAAGTGTGACCTCACATTTCTGTGAGTTTTTCCCTCTGTTTCTCTGGTTTCAGCCACTTCCTCTGCTGTTTCTGGCTCTCATGCACAATTTAAATCTGCTGATCTGCTGAGGGTAGCTAGTGCATATTTGACTGGGTGCAGTTTGGATAGTATAGGAGTGGCGGCAGTTTTGTTTCTGTGGGACAGGGTGCAGTTTGCTTTTCATGGGACTGAGTACAGTTTTTGTTATCTAAGCTGTGTACCATGTCTGGTTTCACCAGTTCCTTAACACTTTTGCACTCAGCTGATGGACCAGATCAATGTGAAGAGGTGCTGAAACCTCGGTATCGGAAAGGGCCTGAAGACTGTTTTGATTACAATGCAGCAGTAAGTATTGTCAGAAATCTCCATTCATGAAATAATAGGCGGAAAAGATTTTATCAATTGCTGTTTCTCCTGAAATAATGCCTATTGATTTAAGTTGTGTGGTGGTTTAGTTTTGGCATATAGTCTTAGAGCTTTACAGCACAGAAAAGGCCCTTTGGCCAATTGCATCTGCACCATTCAAAAACAACTAACTAACCATTCTAATCCCATTTTCCAGCACTTGGCCCATAGCCTTGCATGCCTTGGAATTGTAAGTGCACATCTAAAAACTTCTTAAATGTTATGAGGGTCTCTTCCTCCACCATCCTTTCAGGCAGCGAGTTCCAGTCTCCCACAACCCTCTGGATGAAAAGGTTTTTCCTCACATCACATCTAAACCACCTGCCCCTTGCCTTAAATCTATTCCCCTGGTTATTGATCCCTCCACCAAGGGGTAACGTTTCTATCTGTCTACTCTATCTATGCCCCTCATAATTTTATACATCTCAATCATGTCTCCCCCTCAGTCTCCTCTGCTCCTAGGAAAACAATCCCAGTCGATCCAATCTCTCTTCATAGCTAAAAATCCACAGCCCAGGCAACATCCTGGTAAGTATCTTCCACATCCTTTTCAGTGCTATCACATCCCTTCTCTATTGTGTTTTTTAAAACTGTACACAATACCCTAGGTATGGCTGAACCAATGTTTTGTACAATTCCAGCATAATCTCCCTGGTTTAGCTCACAGGGCTAATCGCTGGCTTTGAAAGCAGACCAAGACAAGCCAGCAGCACGGTTCGATTCCCGTAACAGCCTCCCCGAACAGGCGCCAGAATGTGGCGACTAGGGGCTTTTCACAGTAACTTCATTGAAGCCTACTCGTGACAATAAGTGATTTTCATTTCATTTTTCATTTCTTAAACTCTGTGCCTCACCTAAAAAAGGCACGTATACCATCTGCCTTCTTAACCACTGCATCCACCTGCTCTGCTACCTTAAAGGACCAGTGTACATGCACACCAAGGTCCCTCTGATCTTCCTAGGGTCCCGCCTTTTATGATTGTGGTGAATGTGTAACCACTATAAATTCACACTGTACATTACTGTGTCCCTGTGGGCTCCATCTGTGAGCCGTTGCGCGGCTCTGCCCACAGGGGGAGATGAGGAGCATGTACAGGGCTCCGCCCTTGGCTCCACCCCCAGCAGGAAGTATAAGTGCTGCGGTCCTGCGAGTCCGCCCTCAGTTCAACATAGTCGCAGGCAGGCTCAGCTGTAAGCCGATTAAAGCCACAGTTTACTTCAACTTGTGTCTCTGAATGAATTGCTGGTTGCATCAATGATGTATTTGTTTGCCTTGTTTGTCCTGGGTGGATTGAATTCCATTTGCCACTGATATACCCATCTTGCCAGCCCAACAACATCCTCCTATAATCTAAGGCTATCCTCCACTATTTACCGCCCCACCAATTTTAGTGCCATCCACAAACTTGCTGATAAACCTTTCTATATTCATGCCTATATCAAGTCTTTTAAGCCTGCCAGACCACTCAGACCTCCTCTCTGTCTATGTTGATTTATTTATTTTATCAGAGTCCTTTTCCCTCATTTCTATACCCAAATTGTCTCTCTCACGAGGAAACACCGACACAAAGTATTCATTTAGAGCCCTACCTATATCCTCCGGCTCCTCACACAAATTACCACTGTGGTCTTTAATGGGTTCTACTCTTTCCCTAGTTACCTTTTTACCCTTAATGTACTTGTAAAACAACTTCGAATTTTGCTTTATTTTACCCATCAGTATCTTTCATGCCCCCTTTTTCCTCTCCTAATTTCCTTTTTAACTTCCCCTTTGCACATTCTATATGTCTCTAGGGCATCTGCTGTTTTGAGCTCTTGATATATGCCATAAGCTTCCCCTTTTCTCCTTATCCAATGGTTACTATTGATCAGAAACTGAATTAGACAGCCATATTAATACTGCGGCTACCAGGGCAGGTCAAAGGCTAGGAATCCTATGCCAAATAACTCACCTCATGACCCCTCCAAAGCCTGTCCACCTCAAAAAGGCACAAGTCAGGAGTGTGATGGAATACTCTCCACTTACCTGGATGAGTGCAGCTCCAACAACACTCAAGAAGCTCAACACCATCCAGAACAAAGCAGCCGTGTATTGCTCCCCTCTCCACAAACATTCAAACCCTCCACCACCGCGAACAGCAGCAGCCTTGTGTACCATCTACAAGATGCACTGCAGTAACTCACCAAGATTCCTTGGACAACACCTACCAAACCCACGACCACTACCACCTAGAAGAATAAGAGCATCAGATATCTGGGAACCTCACCACTTGGAGGTTCTCCTCCAAGTCACTCACCACCCTGATTTGGAAATATATCAGCGTTCCTTCACTGTCTCTGAAACTCCTGAAAATCCTGAAACTCCCTCCCTAACAGCATAGTGGGTGTACCTATACCTCAGGGATTGCAGCGTTTCAAGAACGTACCTCACCACCACCTTCTGAAGGGCAACTAGGGCTGGACAATAAATTCTGGCCCAACCAGCGACGCCCACATCCCGTAAATGATTTTTTTTTTTAATCCCTCTATATCCAGGGTTCACTGGATCTGTTGGTCCCTTCTTTTTCTTGATTGGAACATGTTGGCGCTGTACTCGCCCCATTCCTTCTTGAATGCGTCCCACTGATCCGTCACAGAAATACTTAAAAGTGTCTGCTCCCGTCCACTCTGGCCAAATCATATCTGACCTTATTCCCCAGTTTAGAACCTTGATCTCAGGCCCATCCTTGTCCTTTTCCATAACAATCTTGAATCTAACCAAATTATGATCACTGTCTTCAAATTGCTGCCCCAGTAATTCTGCCCAGCTTTGTGACTTAAAATTAAATCCAGGACTGCCTCCCTCTTACAGGATCTTCTATGTACTGGCTTTAAAAGTTCTCCTGGATGCATTTTAAGAATTCTGCTCTCTCTAAACCTATTACACAATGGCTACCTCAGTTAATATTGGGGAAGTTGAAATCCCCCACTGTCACAACCCTATTACTTACATACCTGCTCTTCTATTTCTCTCGGACTGTTAGGGACCCTATAGAACAGTCCCAGCATTAACATTGCTTCTTTTTGGTTTTTAGGTTCTACCCATATGGCTTCTGTTGAAGACCCTTCTGGGATATCATCCCTCCTTACTCCTATACTTGAATCCCTGATCAAAATTGTGACATCCCTTCCTCTTTTACCTCCTTTCCTATCTCGTTTGCAGATTCTGTATCCTGGAATATTGAGCAGCCCCTCTCTCAACCATGTCTCGGTCACATTAATTTGTGCCCTCAACTCATCTGCCTTCTTCATCAGACTCCTTGCATGGTCACAGACAAAATACCCTAATATGTTTATTTTTATTTTTTAATGAGATATGGCCATCACTGGCAAGACCAGCATTCGTTGCCCCTCCCTTGAGGGCAATTAAGAGTCAACCTCACTGCTGTGGATCCTGAGCTACATGTTGGCCAGACCAGGAAAGTTCAGCAGATTTCCTTCCCTAAAAAACATTAGTGAAATTACTGAGTGTGGCTTTAAATTCATGTGTGTGTTTATGTATGTGTTGAATTTAAGCAGAAAGAGTCGTATTTACAAATTCAGGGCAACAAAAGAAAATCTGATATGTTAATAATCTATTTTTAACTAAAAGGGTAGAACAGATTATCGGCACAGTTGATAGAAGAAAGCTTGTTGGGCTGGATTCTCCATCCACTGACGCCAGAATCTTAAAATGCGATTGGGGGAGAAATGAAATGAGAATCGCTTATTGTCACAAGTAGGCTTCAAATTAAGTTATTACACAAGCCGAAAGACAAGGCTGGCACCCAATGCTCCGGTGACTCGACAGCAAGTGAATGTGTTGTACACCACACGCCGGTGTGGGCATGCAAATTGTACAGAAAGCTCCGTTGGCAGATCATTGATGGGCCTGTCCCAGTATTTTCCCGGCCTCCTGCGATGCTCCGCCTCCACCAGGAGGAATTACCGACTGTGACATTCACTTGTTGTATTTAAAATTGGGAATCAGGTGCCGTGGCAGCTGAGGGAGGGGAGGAGGTAGGACAAGGTGCTGTGTGGGCTGCCAGTTCTACCGCTGACAGGGTTAACTAGGGAGGGTCATCTGCCAGGGCCGGGGGAGTTAACGGGGGTGGTCAGGTGATGGGCCATGGGTTGGGTGTCCCTACGGGACCAGCGGCGGGATTCTCCGACCCCCCGCCGGGTCAGAGAATCGCCACAGGGCGGCGTGAATCCCGCCCTGACACCGGCTTCCGGATTCTCCGGCGCAGGTTTTTCGGCGGGGGTGGGAATCGCGCCGGTCGGGAGCCGTTGGTAGCGGCTCCCCCCGGCGATTCTCCGGCCGCGATGGGCTGAGTGGCCACCCATTTTCGGCGGGTCCCGCCAGCGTAAAGTACACCAGGTCCGTAACGGCGGGATCTGGCTCTGCGGGCGGCCTCGGGGGGGGGCTGCAGGAGGGTCTGGCCCGGGGGGGGGGGGGGGGGGGGGGGGGGAGCCACGGCAGCCTGGCCCGTGATTGGGGCCCACCAATCCGTGGACAGGCCTGTGCCGTGGGGGCATTCTTTCCCTCCGCGCCAGCTGGTGTAATGGTCCGCCATGGCCAGCGTGCAGATGAAACCCCTGCGCGTGCGCTGGGATGACACCAGTGCACGCTAGCACCCCCACGCATGCGCCAACTCGCGCCGGCCGGTGGAGGCCCTTCACCGCCAATTGGGGCGGCGCCAAGCCCTTCGGCACCGGCTGGCGCGGCGCCAACCTCACTGGCACCGTCCTAGCCCCTGAAGGTGTGGAGGATTCCACACATTCCGAGCGGCCCGTGCCATAGTGGTTCACGCCACTCCTCGGCACCTGTACGACCCGCCCCGCCGGGTAGGGGAGAATCCCGCCCCAGGTGTCCAGGCACGGACTGCCATTGCCACGGCCTACAAGACTGTCAGACTCCACTGACAGCCCACCGTGGCCCATGGTTGCGCAGAACAACACCGGCCGTATGGGTGCCCCCACCCCTCCATTCCCCCACCCACAACCAGGCGCCACCCTACCGGAGGGTCATCACAAGGTGGGCGCTCACAGTAGATCCTGCAGGAGGGCACCGGACGGGGGCCGCGGAATGTACCACTAGCATGGGTAGTGCCAGCCACCAGAATGCCTGCTGATAGGGATAGGTGCCGGGGCCAGAGACTCCCTCAATGCCGTGCACTGATGGGGCCAGAGTGCAGTGCGAAGGACAGAATGCCAAGGGGAATTGCCGGGGTGGATGTAGGGATTTGACAGGAGCGAGGGGGGAGGACGACATGCGGAGACAGCGGCTGCAGTGCAGCCCGGGGCCACCATGTAGCCCGTTGAACCTGCTTAGGCACGAGGTATACACTATACACCATGCTACCCCCTGCAGAAAAAGGATTTTGGTATCCAGTGGTTGCCATCTGCCTTGCCACCGCATCGCTGGCAGATGCTCTGAGGCTGTACGAGCGGGAACTGCTCGGGGAGGGTCTCACAGCAGCCAAGGCTGCGCCAGTGGTACAGGAACCAGCTGGTGAGGGTGGAAAGTTGGCCTTCAAACAGGCCGAGGTGGGAAGGAGGCGCCACATTAGGCCTCGTATGTACCAGCAATGCCTCTCATTCAAGGACCAGCTGGATAGTGCTTGTTGTCGAAGACTCTGGCTGAACAGGGAGACTTATGGCATATCTGTGGCATCATGGCACACTTGGAACTTCGGGAGTTTGGGAGAGGACACCTGCTCCCAGCGGCGATCAAGGTGACGGTCGCCCTGAACCTTTTTGCCACAAGGGCCTTCCAGGTGCCAAGTGGGGACCTGTCTGGGGTCTCGCAGATCTCAGTGCATAGGTGCATCAGACCATCACGGAGGTCCTATATGCCTAATGGGGCAATATAATAATAATCTTTATTGTCACAAGTAGGCTTACATTAATACTGCAATGAAGTTATTGTGAAAATCCCCTAGTCACCACATCCGGCGCCTGTTCGGGAACACTGAGGGAGAATTCAGAATGTCCAAATGACCTAATAGCACATCTTTCGGGACTTGTGGGAAGAAGCTGGCGCACCCGGAGGAAACCCACGCAGACACGGGGAGAACGTGCAGACTCCACACAGACAGTGATCCAAGCCAGGAATCGAACCTGGGACTCTGGCGCTGTGAAGCCATAATGTGAACCACTATGCTACCGTGCTACCACCATGCTACTGTGCTACGTTAGCTCAAATATGGACCGAGCCCACCAGGTTGCCCGGGGAACGGGATTTGCCACCATCCCGGAATATCAGAAGTTATGGACCATTGACTTTATGTGGCAATTTTGCTGCTGTACTTTCCCTGTCACACTTTATCAATAACATCTATGTTGTTTTAAAACAGCAAGTGTGGGATTCTCTGGCTATTTGATGGCGCTGGAATTCTCTGGTCCCCCTGGCAGTGCAGCCCGCCCACAGGTATATCGCCTGCGTGGGCGAGCTTCAATGGGAAATCCTATTGACAAGTGGCAGGAGTAGAGAATCCAGCCCCCAGCGATCGGTGCGCCAAATTCTCCGCCCTTGCTAGTAATGATCGCGGGATGGAATTGCAAGAGAGAATCTAGGCCCAATTCTCGAACCCGAGAGATCCTCTATCTAAATACTAATGCATAGTCAGACATTTATAGGAACTCTCTTAATATCGATGTCTAAAATTAATGCCTTACATTCCTTGTAACTTTATACATTTAACGTTGAAAGGGTAAATGCTGTTACACCCGTTTTCATTAACCTACCTCCCACGATTGGTGTTGTTGCAGCATTTCCTGCTCAGGTCCACTCACCTTTTTTTTACCTCATCAGGTGAATTTCTTTTCAGCTTGCCCATATTCCACATTTTCAGATTACAAATTCCATAACTTTACTTCCTCTCATTTCAGTCTACACTGGAAACCAGTTCTCAAAGCCTATTTTCTCAAGCTTACATTATCATACCCGATGTACCTTACCCGATTTCTCATTCCCATTGACATTCCAGAACACCGGCCTTCAGGTTGTTGCACTTGAAGTCCCACCAATTTCAAGTAACACTCCTTTATCAAAATTAATTGTTCCACGCACTCCCCTTATACGCCTTCATATCCCCATCACACTCAGTTGAAAACTGAGGCAAGGGCATGATTTTCCATACACCCTGGCGGCATGTTTCACAACAGCGGAGGCAGCCCACCATTGGCCAGCGCAGGGTACCTCTGATCCCGCCGTTGTCAACAGGGTTTCCCATTCTGTGAACCCACTGTGGATAATTCCGGTTATTAAGCTATCATTCCAGACCTTACTGAGGTTTCCCTTGCTGCTACTGTCATACATCTCTTTACCTTATTTCATCCTCTTTTCCAACTTTTATATTCAGTTTGATTTTTATTTTTACTATTGGCTCTAGGTCAGGTGCTTCTTCCTAAAGTGTAAATTGAATTTAAATTTCACTCCTGATCCAAGGAACCTGTTATTTTGCTGCACCACTATATTTTTGTCTCATCTGTATCCCATCATCTCCTAGGGAAATTTACCTAATCTGTGCACCACAAATCCCCTGGGAATCTGTCTAATCCGTACCCCACAGATCCCCTGGGAATCTGTCTCATCTATACCCTACAGATCTCCTGGGAATCTGTCTAATCTATACCCTACAGATCTCCTGGGAATATGTCTAATCTATACCCCACAGATCCCCTGGGAATCTGTCTAATCCGTACCCCACAGATCCCCTGGGAATCTGTCTAATCCATACCCCACAGATCCCCTGGGAATCTGTCTAATCCGTACTCCACAAATCCCCTGGGAATCTGTCTAATCCGTACCCCACAGATCCCCTGGGAATCTGTCTAATCCGTACCCCACAAATCCCCAGGGAATCTGTCAAATCCGTACCCCACAAATCCCCTGGGAATTTGTCTAATCCGTACCCCACAGATCCCCTGGGAATCTGTCTCATCTATAACCCACAAATCCCCTGGGAATCTATCCAATCTATACCCTACAGATCTCCTGGGAATCTGTCCAATCTATACCCTACAGATCTCCTGGGAAATATCCAATCTATACTCTACAGATCTCCTGGGAATCTATCCAATCGCTACCCTACAGACCTCCTAGGAATCTGTCTAATCTATGCTTTACAGATCTACTGGGAATCTGTCTAATCTATACTCTACAGATCTCCTGGGAATCTGTCTAATCTATACTCTACAGATCTCCTAGGAATCTGTCTAATCTATACTCTACAGATTTCCTGGGAATCTGTCCAATTATACTCTACAGATCTCCTGGGAATCTGTCCAATTATACCCTACAGATCTCCTGGGAATCTGTCCAATCTGTACCCTATAGATCTCCTGGGAATCTATCCAATGTATACTCTACAGATCTCCTGGGAATCTATCCAATCTATACTCTACAGATCTCCTGGGAATCTATCCAATCTATACTCTACAGATCTCCTGGGAATCTATCCAATGTATACTCTACAGATCTCCTGGGAATCTGTCCAATTATACCCTACAGATCTCCTGGGAATCTGTCCAATCTGTATCCTATAGATCTCCTGGGAATCTATCCAATCTGTACCCTATAGATCTCCTGGGAATATATCCAATCTATACTCTACAGATCTCCTGGGAATCTATCCAATGTATACTCTACAGATCTCCTGGGAATCTATCCAATCTATACTCTACAGATCTCCTGGGAATCTGTCCAATCGCTACCCTACAGATCTCCTGGGAATCTATCCAATCTATACTCTACAGATCTCCTGGGAATCTGTCCAATTATACCCTACAGATCTCCTGGGAATCTGTCCAATCTGTACCCTATAGATCTCCTGGGAATCTATCCAATGTATACTCTACAGATCTCCTGGGAATCTATCCAATCTATACTCTACAGATCTCCTGGGAATCTATCCAATCTATACTCTACAGATCTCCTGGGAATCTATCCAATGTATACTCTACAGATCTCCTGGGAATCTGTCCAATTATACCCTACAGATCTCCTGGGAATCTGTCCAATCTGTATCCTATAGATCTCCTGGGAATCTATCCAATCTGTACCCTATAGATCTCCTGGGAATATATCCAATCTATACTCTACAGATCTCCTGGGAATCTATCCAATGTATACTCTACAGATCTCCTGGGAATCTATCCAATCTATACTCTACAGATCTCCTGGGAATCTGTCCAATCGCTACCCTACAGATCTCCTGGGAAACTGTCCAATTCATACTCTACAGATCTCCTGGGAATCTGTCCAATCGCTACCCTACAGATCTCCTGGGAATCTGTCTAATCTATACCATTCAGATCTCATGGGAATTTGTCTAATCTATACTCTACAGATCTCCCGGGATTCTGGCGAATCTACACCCTCCAATTTTCCTGGAACTCTGTCCAATCTATACCCTACAATTCTCCTGGGGAATTTGTCTAATCTATACCCTACAGTTCTCCTGGAAATCTGGGCAATCTATACCGTACAGATCTGGAAATCTGGCTAATCTGTACCATACAGATCCCCTGAGGAATCTTTTTAACCTATACCCGACAGATCTCCTGGGAATCGGCCTAATCTCTATGGGGTACAGATTAGACAGGTCACCCCTTCAATACTTCTGGGAATCTGTCCAAGCTATACCCTTCAATTCTCCTGGGATTCTGTCTAATCTATACCCCACAGATCCCTTGGGAATCTGTCTAATCTGTGCCCCACAGATCCACTGGCAAATCGGTCTAATCCGTACCCCACAGATCCCCCGGGATTCTGTCTAATCTGTACCCCACAGATCCCCTGGGAATCTGTCTAATCTGTACCCCACAGATCGCCCGGGATTCTATCTAATTCGTACCCCACAGATCCCCTGGGAATCTGTCTAATCTGTACCCCACAGATCCCCTGAGAATCTGTCTAATCTGTACCCCACAGATCCCCTGGGAATCTGTCTAATCTGTCCCCCACAGATCTCCATTCTGACAGTATCCTATTGTTTGTGCACTCTTATTTACAGATGTTGCCTTCTGGTTAAACTAGTCCCCCTTCTCTCTCATTGAAAATGATTTTTTTCCGGTCATGCACCTTAATCTTTATTTCCTCCACTGTTTGTTTTTTCAGGATTGCACAATGGTTACACACAGAGTAAGGGCACTCAGCCTGTTGTGTCTATGCTGGCTCTCTACAAGAGCAGTTTACTTAGTGCCATTCACCACCATTTCCCAATTGACCTGCAGCACGGTAGCACAGTGGTTAGCACTGTTAGTTCACAGCACATGGGTCCCAGGTTTGATTCCTGCTTAGGTCACTGTCTTTGCGGAGTCTGCACCTTCTCCCCGTGTCTGTGTGGGTTTCCTCCGTGTGCTCAGGTTTCCTCGTACAAGTCCTGAAAGACGTGCTGTTAGGTGAATTGGACAGTCTGAATTCTCCCTCAGTGCACCCGAACAGGCGGCGGAATGTGGTGACTAGGGGTTTTCACAGTCACATCATTGCAGTGTTAATGTAAGCCTACTTGTGACAATAATAAAGATTATATTATTTATTTCCATTTCAGAAATGATTTAATCCCTTTTGAGTTGGGGCATTTAAGGGGAAACTATAAATACAAGAAGGGGAAAGGATTTGAAGGGTATCATGATGGGATAGATGAAGTAGGTGGGCAGAGGAGGCACATGTGGAGCATGTGGGCCAATATAAATAGAAAGTGCTTGAGAACCTCAGCAGATCCAGCAATATCTAATCCAAAGAAGAGTCATATTTGCCTCAAAAGGTCAACTCTATTTCTCACCCAACAGATGCTGCTAGTCAAGGGGGAATATGATGGCATAGTGGTATTGTTGCTGAACCATGACAGCTGGTGGAATTTGAATTCAGTTTAAAAATATCATAAAGCAAGTTCTGTTTGGGGGGTAGGATCAGTAAGTTTGGGAAATGACACAAAGTCACAAAGGTCGGTTGAATGTTTTGGGTCACAGGAAGATATAGACGGGAAGGTAAAATGGGCAGATAAGTAGGAGATGGAGTTTAACCTTGAAAAGTGTGAGGTGGTACATAAGAACTAGGAGCAGGAGTAGGCCATCTGCCCTTCGGGCCTGCTCCGACATTCAATGAGATCAGGGCTGATCTTTTATGGAATCAGCTCCACTTTCCCGCCCGAACACCAGAACCCTTTATTCCTTTATTCTTCAAAAAACTATCTATCTTTATCTTGAAAACATTTAATGAGGGAGCCTCAACTACTTCACTGGGAGGGAATTCTATGGATTCACAACCCTTTGGGTGAAGAAGTTCCTCCGAATCTCAGTCCGAAATCTACTTCCCCTTATTTTGAGGCTATGTTCCCTAGTTCTGCTTTCACCCACCAGTGGAAACAACCCGCCCGCATCTATCCTATCTATTCCCTTCATAATTTTATATGTTTCTATAAGATCCCCCCTCATCCTTCTAAATTCCAACGAGTACAGTCCCAGTCTACTCAACCTCTCCTCATAATTCAACTCCCTCAACTCTTTCTACCGTCGTTCCTTTTTGTTGGTATAAACTTTTGCTGAGCACTGTGATAATGGCTTGGAAGGTTCTCCACTGTTCCTCAACTGTTTCACCATAAAGTCTTTGCTCCCAGTCTACCTTAGCTAGCGCTTCTCTCATCCCACTGTAATCAATACACTTTGGAAGGAGTAATTTAACCAGGAAGAATTCAAATGACATGACACTGGAAAGTTCTGAGGAACAAAGAAACCTTGGCATGTTTGTCCATCGATCTCTGAAGGCAGAAGGGCAGGTTAATAGGGTGGAGAAAAAGGCATATGGGACACTTGCCTTTCTCAATTGAGGCATAGATTATAAAAGCAGGGAAGTCATGTTGGAGTTTTATAGCTGGAGTACTGTGTGCAATTTTGGTCGCCACATTATAGGAAGGATGTGATTGCACTGGAGGGGGAGCAGAGAAGGTTCACCAGGATGTTGCCTGGGGTGGAAAATTTAAGTCATGAAGAGGTTGGATAGGCTTTGTTTGTTTTCCTTGGAACAAAGAAGACTGAGGGGCGACTTGATCGAGGTGTACAAGATTATGAGGGGCATGGAGAGGGTGTACAGGGAGCAGTTGTTCCCCTCAGTTAAAGAATCAGTTATGAGGGGAAACAAGTTCAATGTGAGGGGGACTTAAGGAAAAACATTTACTCAGTGGGTGATGACAGCCTGGAATGCGCTGCATGGGAGGGTGGTAGAGGCGGGTTGCCTTACATCTTTTAAAAAGTACGTGGATTAGCACTTGGTATGTCAAGGCTATGGGCCCAGTGCTGGCAAATGGGATTGGGTAGGTAGGTCAGATGTTTTTTATGTGTTGTGCAGATTCGATAGGCCGAAGGGCCTCTTCTGCACTGTATTTTTCTGTGATTCTGACTCTGTGATTCTAGGTTCAGTAATAATGACCAGGAACTGTCATATCTTGTTGTAAAAACCCATATGGTTAATTAATATCCTTTAGGGAAGGAAATATGCCGTTCTTACCCAGTCTGGCCGTAATGTGACTCCAGATACACAACAATGTGGCTGACTCTTGATTGCCCTCTGAAATGATCTCGCAAACCATGTAGTTCAAGGACAATAAATGCTTGTCCAGCCAGTGACCCCCACATTCCATGAAAGATTAAAGAAAAAAACCTTGCTGCAATTTTCCAGCACTTTCTGTTATTATTTCACATTTCTAGCATATGCGGCATTTTGCTTTTATTTTAAGAGCATGAACATCATTTAAGTTAAATGTTCCGGTGTTATAAATTCAGTGTAATGTATTGTGCTATTTATTTGGATCTGCTGAGTTGTGTTTGTCATTGTTTCAGGAGAATACCTCAGACTGCGGTGGTGGAACCACGTTGACGTCCTCCTTCTCCATCTTACTAGCTCTGCAGTTCTTTCTCTTGTCTTGGACAGCCAATCTTAACCTCTTTCCATGGGCCAACTGTCTTTGATTTGGGACCGTCCTTTTACTAGATATCAGCTGTGCGATTCTCATGGCTGAGGACTTCCCTTCCCCCGGAAGCCTAATTCTTCATTCCAGTCTCACATCTCCGTGTTGTCGTGTGGTGGAGCTGCAAACTGTGTGTGTGTGTGGAGCTGGTCTATTGTGGTCGTTTGGACAACCAGTATTTTCCTGGCAAGATAACTTGTGGGGAAAGCAGGATTTCATGGATCTGCTTTGTGGATGATCCTTTACATGAGTAAGAAGATGGGAAATGCAAGAGGAGCCCGTCATCCCCTTGTGCAGACCCCATTGCTTTCCCAGACTTTCTCTTTATATTTAATAGGAGACCTTGGCAGTTTCAATGTTACTGGATAGCATTACTTCCATTGGTATATTCAGCTTATATCTGCTATTGAGGCAGATTGCATTTATTTATGCACTTTTGATCACATATTTTGATTGATAGCCAAGTTACAGGGCAGTTTTCCAACAGAAGTGGCTGTAACAGTAATGACATCAGGGGTCAGAATAGCATGCTTCTCATCAGCACCTTCTAGTTGGCAGCCTCCTTCCTTTTTAGACCACTGCTTCCATTTTTATTCAGGGAGATCGCTGTCCTCAGTAGTATAATATGTACCTTACAAATTCTTTTAAACTCATTTTAAATGTTCCTTCATCTGAGCACAGGGGCTGCGACCAGGCAGATGCCCCCTCAAAGGTTCAGGTTCTTCAGCTGTTGTTTGCATTCCAATCCTGAACTGGGCTGTACCTGGAACAGATGTGCAGGCGCAAGTCACAGGCAACTTTAGAGAAATCCAAATGAAACAGTCTTAATGTTAAAAATTGTTTTTGCACACTTTACATGTGTGTGGCAACTGAGGAGTAAAGCAGAGCTGGGGTGTTGGGGGTGGGGGGAGGATTGAATTCCACCAGTGGTGAAGGAGCCTTTTTCTGGTCTCTTATTTCCACTCGGTGCTACTTCTAGATGTCTGTAAGTGACCTATGGTGATTGAGAATGTGTGTAATATATGTTAATTGAAGTTGCTGGAGAGTGTTGTCAAGTCGCCTACAAGATGTTACTTGAGAGTAAGAGACTGTGTTACGTTATTTGTAAGCTGGGTGTTGCCTACAGACTCATTATTTGTGCATCTGTTCCTTAAGGAAGATCAACACTTTGAAAGAATAATGTCCAAGAAATCATTGAACAGAAGTCAGTAAGTGTGTAGCATTTATTAGACATGTTAAAGTGCTGTGATATTGTTAAACTATAGACGTTCTAGGTGTCTATAGTGAGTGAAATCCCAACATCTGTTAGATATCAAACATCCCTGTGAATAAGATTTACACTCTTGGGGATTTTTAAATCTCTACCATTGGCAGAGGACATTATTCTTTAGATATGTTACTTATACACAGTGGTTCACTCATAAAATAAACTTCAAATCCAAAAACTATTTATTGTCTGTTATACTCTTACTCTCTTCCCGAGTTCTATTTTCATGTAAATAACCCCATGTCACTCATGAACTGCATCTTAGTGAATTCAAACTGCAGCTGTCAGTGATGCATGTGCAGAACTTCCCTTCCCACTGCCCAAAACATTCAATACTTTGACAGCTGCTGTGGAAATTTCATAGAATTTACAGTGCAGAAGGAGGCCATTCGGCCCATCGAGTCAGCACTGGCTCTTGGAAAGAGCACCCTACCCAAGGTCAACACCTCCACCCTATCCCCATAACCCAGTAACCCCACCCAACACTAAAGGCAATTTTGGACACTAAGGACAATTTATCATGGCCAATCTACCTAACCTGCACATCTTTGGACTGCACTCCCAAAACATTTAAATGATCTCCAGGTGGATTTAAAAATTGGATATTAGACCAACTTTGAGCATTTTCCAACTAGTTCTTACCCTGCACTGGATGATGGCAAACCCAATTTGGGTGAAACTGTCTCTCCCAGGGGTGTCATGCTGCTTCTTTCTGGAGTGGGCAGGGCTCAGCCTTAATGCCAGAGTTTAACATCAGTGCAAACCAACTTGGGAAATCAGACTATAAATGCACACCCCTACATTTAGCTTTGACATTTTACTAAGTTAGATGTGCTATATAAATTAATGTTGTTGTCATTGTGCCTTTTTATTTCTGTTTAGTAAGTATCTCTATTTCAAAGAAACACCTTTATTTTTATTACGTTAGGAAGCTTCCACATCTTGTTATTTCTTAACATCGCTGGAGTTTAGAAGAATTAATGTTGAATTCATTCAAATACATAAGATTTTAAAAGAGCTTTACAGGATAGTTGCTCAGACATTGTTTCCCCTGGCTGTACAGTTAGGAGTGAGATGAGAAGAAATTTTCTCCCTCAAAAATTTATGAATGTTTGCAACTCGCCACTCCTGAGTATGTTTAACGCTGAGATCAATAGATTTATGAACGCTGAGGGAATCAAAGGATACTGGGATCAGGTGGCCAAATTATGTTGCTGGCAAGAATTGAGCATCAGTTATTGCTCATTATTGAATGGAGGTGCAGGCTTAAAATACATTGTCTTACACTTTTCCCATTTCTTATGTTTGTTAAACCCTTGTGTTTTATAACACAAGCATGCAGCTGTACTGTCCTATTTTTCAGAGATTCTTAGCAGCTAGGATAAGAATATGAACTTGTTGAATGCCAGCTTTATTCACTTGAGGTGCTTGTGCTACAAGTTGTCCTGTACTGAAGTTCTGAATCTTAACCCACCGTGCTTCCGTTGACTTCAATGCCCACCTGTTGCATCTTTCAAACTGCATATTTACCTCTATCATGTACTGACCACTACTGCCATTTGTTCTGCACTCTTTTGTAACTCCGTATCTACCTTCTGCCTGTCCTGTGTTCATTCAGTTTAATCATTAGACTATCACACTCCATGCTGACTCTTTCTTATGCTTCACATTACATTCTGGATGCTCTCTGTTCATGTTGAAGCCGATACTACTACATTTCCACAAATCCCAATTAATCTTCACAAAGCCTGGCATTTAAGTGCACTTTAGTGACAGTCTGATTTAGTTATACATTTAGATCAGACATCTACAAAAACATATGGGGGACTCAGGACAAGAAACAAAGAGAGGGACTGACCTGGACAACCAAAGGAACAGAACATAATTGAAAAGGTAAGAAGGTAAGAATGTTGAAAGTAGATTAATACAGTGTTGTGGGCCAGGTTTAGAGAACCCCAAAGTGTATCATGGAGTTCACCTGACCCACAACTTTTAATAGATTGTGGTATGGGGAGCACAGGCCCACTCTATAGGTGGGGTCCAGCGGAAATGGAAAAGTTTTTTTTAAAGCAAAACAATGTTTATTCTATAAGCTCAAGTTAACCTTTTTAAAACATACAGTAAACATCTTAGCAACCATCAATTCAAATACAACCCCCAAAGAATACAACACTAGGTAATCCTTAAGCTGTCCTTTTAACATCCATAAGACATAAAACAAAACTTTTAACAGAAGCACATCTGGTTAAAGTCACTACTGAGAGCAGTTATTCATTTTAAATCACCAAAGGATCGATTTACAGTCTTTAGATTACAGAGAGAGAGACTAATACCCTTTCCGGCTGTGACTGCTGCTATCCAGCTCTGAAAACAAAACTAAAACACGCCCTGCAGCAAACAGCCTAAAACAAAAGTAAAAAGCTGACAGACAGCCCAGCTCCACCCACTCTCTGATATCACTGCAGTAATAAACACCCATTTCTTAAAGGTATTCTCACAACAGATATTTATATACACATCCATTTATAAACACCCATTTCTTAAAGGTACTCTCACCTGACAACAGAGAAAGTAGAAATCATTAAATGGGAAAGAGAAGAGAGGAAAAAAAATATTACTGCTAGATTTAACACTTGATCACATTTTAATTCACTTTAATACAAGAGACTCAAATTACCAAGTAATTTTAATAATTCCAAACTTTAGTCATCACTAAACAAAATCACAATCTCAATAACTCTGAGTTAGGATTTCATTGTCAGTTGTCCATTGCAAGTAATATTTGACACAACCTGCTGAACTTTGAACAGGATCTCTTTAAGATTCTCCTGAATGTGCACAATCTGGTGCCTTGGAGCCAATTACAACACTGTGCTTGGACGTATTCTGTTACAGTCTTCAGCTGAAGTTGTCATTTGTGTTCTGGACATCAGGCTTTCAATTATTGAGCAAGAATTACCTTTTAATCAAAGCAAATCACACATGGATTGAGGGGGGAGTGAGGTCTTACAGGCAATGATTGTAACGGGAAACTGTACCTGTATCAGCAAAGCTGTTCAAGATTGTCTTTTAGCTGTTATTTAAGGGCAGCACGGTAGCACAAGTGGATAGCACTGTGGCTTCACAGCGCCAGGGTCCCAGGTTCGATTCCTGGCTTAGGTTACTGTCTATGCGGAGTCTGCACATTCTCCCCGTGTCTGCGTGGGTTTCCTCCGGGTGCTCCGGTTTCCTCCCACAGTCCAAAGACGTGCAGGTTAGGTGGACTGGCCATGATAAATTGCCCTTAGTGACCACAAAAGTTAGGAGGGGTTATTGGGTTACGGGGATGGGGGGAAGTGAGGGCTTAAGTGGGTCGGTGCAGACTCAATAGGCCGCATGGCCTCCTTCTCAACTGTATGTTCTATGTTCCATGGTTCATAATTTGGAGAACAGCAACTCAAAGCCAAAAATCTCAACCCAACTCTGCCCATGCCTGACACACTCTGTAAGCTGTTCAGGGTCAGTCAATGTTTTACTCTTGTTTCATTTTACAATTCCATTCCAAGATCGTGTTTAAGTATCTTACTTAAAATGGAATGAGATGAGAAATAACTTAAAAGGTATACCTTTAAAGAGCATACAAGGGAAAGCATAGCAATAACTGCAGATGTGCCGTCAGTCCTTGTTTTGATCATTTGAGTATCAGACCGGTATTCAATTAGGTATACTCCACTGAAATTGGGTGATCTCTTGAGGCCCAGAAGACAAAAGGCATCTGGGAAATGCACTAACCCCCGCCCCCCAGCCCCCAGCCAAGAAATAAGGAAGTTGAGGATGCATAAGCATTGCAACACAAATATTAGTGATGATGTCAGGAGAGGGAGTATGTGGAAAGCATTTGTTTCAAGGCTAATTTAGAGGCGAGGATTGGGAGGTGAGGATAGCCAGTGGGGTCACATGCACACAGCAGGGTTGGGAGGTGAGGATAGCCAGTGGGGTCACATGCACACAGCAGGGTTGGGAGGTGAGGATAGCCAGTGGGGTCACATGCACACAGCAGGGTTGGGAGGTGAGGAAAGCCAGTGGGGTCACATGCACACAGCAGGGTTGGGAGGTGAGGATAGCCAGTGGGGTCACATGCACACAGCAGGGTTGGGAGGTGAGGATAGCCAGTGGGGTCACATGCACACAGCAGGGTTGGGAGGTGAGGATAGCCAGTGGGGTCACATGCACACAGCAGGGTTGGGAGGTGAGGATAGCCAGTGGGGTCACATGCACACAGCAGGGTTGGGAGGTCAGCAGTGAACCAGCAGATATTCTGCCAAAGCTGTAAATTGGTCACAGCTGTATTCTTGAATGCAATCTGAGATACCTGAGGAGTCCAGAGTCAAAAGAAACTGTAGGTGCAGTCAATGCTGCTTTTCCACCAAGAATGGCTACAAGGACACTAAACGGAATTGTCTTTTAAATCATGAGGGGTTTTGGGTGAGCAAACAGGGAAACAATCTTTTGTGAGGGAATTAGTGACAAGGAATTATCAATTTAAAATTACGCTCAGTGGAAAGAGAAATCAGGAGCAATTTCCTTCCACAGAAGGTTGCTACGCCATGGAATGCTTTACCACAGGACATGGTTCTCTGTATCTGTTAAGAAAAAATGCAAATATTTGAAACAGAGAAAGAGACAGAGCCACAAGGCAATGGAATTAATTTTGCATTGTTGGAGTAAACTTGCAGACATGATGGAAAGACTGAATAGCCTCCTCCTGAGCTGTAATTCCTATAGTTCTATTGATCATGGTCCCATGCCAGAAAAACTGAGTCGGAGCACAGGATGCAGTAACCAGCAATGTGCTGCGAAAATGCTGAAAGTGCAGCATGGAAAAATCAAAAAAGACAACGTATAGGGTGGATACGTTGACATTGCTCGGCACAACATCGAGGGCCGAAGGGCCTGTTCTGTGCTGTACTGTTCTATGTTCTATGTTCTATTTCAAGGGCAACATTTTATCAGAATCTGAAACTGAAAACATACATTTCAGTAAAGTCTGAATAAAAACAAGAGCGGGAGGGATAATAGATAGTCCAATCACAGAGAGGGAGTTAATATGGTGATTGCATTTGCAGTTTTTGTTCAGGAAGATCAGCTGGCGTATAGTTCAATGCTCAATTTCAGAAGAGGATTTGTTGAATTGTTAATATCCTGACCATAACTATTTATGCAACCAACAGCTGGACTCTGTGCTCCAAATATGTAACATCAAATGAAACAGTAATTTATTTATGAGACAGTTTTTGTTATTAGGAACCCACATCTCAATGCCAGTGTTGGGCTGGTGTTGTATAACTTCAGTGTCCCTGAATCTCCATTCATTTGCCTGTGTGCATGAGGTGCTACTGCTAGTGTTTTACGATGAATCCACGCTGTGCCACCATCAGCATTCACGGTTAATAACTTTACCAATCCCTTAAATCCAAATTGCTATTCATCCCAAGATAAACATTACCATCAAACCACCATGGGTTCCAAATGGTAAATGGCTCTCATCCCCAAAAGCTCTTCTGTGATTACTGTTCGTCATCTCCCCCTTCCCCCGCCAGCCTTCCTGTCCACCAGGCATGTGCAGCACAATTCCTGAAAAGATCACGATAACAAAATGGTGAGAATGAGCAGATTGAGAAGCATGATGGTTTCTCATGGGTTCATGTCAACACTGGCTAATACTAATGGTTCTCATATCTCTCTCTGAGGCATTTTCAATCAAAGCAGCATAACACAGTAAAACTAGGTTCTTTAGTGATGATCTGTACTGCTCAGCCTCCTTTGTAGAGATCCACTGCAAAGTGGTTTTACTGGACTGCATTTTGCTGATGGGATGCCTGTGGTGATGTAGTGTGTAGTACGTGTTCTGCAAAAGCAGCTGCTGTCAAATGATGTTTGGGGGATTATGCGTATCTCACTGTCTGCAAAGCTTTAACTCCACAGGTTTTTGTACAAATATATTGTAAAATATTGTGTCTGTGATTACTTGTAAAATATTTTCAAATTGTTTATTGCAGATAATCAGTTAATAAATAACATTCATATTTTCCACCTCATTCCTGGACAATGGTGCATCAAAATCTCTTGTTCATTTGTTTCCACCTAACAGAAGCAAGTAACATCATAACCAATAACAGCCATTCATATCATAGCACCAGCCCATTACAACCACTCCCAGTATAACATCACAATTCCAGCCCACTACAACTACTGCCAGTACCACATCACAGCATCAGCCCATAACAACCAATGACATCACAGCATCAGGCCATTGCAACCACTACCAGTATCACATCACAGCATCCCATTACAACTACTCCCAGTATCATATCACAGAATTTGCCCATTTCGACTAGTCCCAGTAACACATCATAGCACTAGCCCATTCCAGTCACTCCAAGTATCACATCGCTGCATCAGCCCTTTACAACATTCCATCACAAAATAAGCCCATTACAACCACTCCCAGTAGTACATCACAGCACCAGTCCATTACAACCTCTTCCTGTATTACTCCACCAAATCAAGCCCATTTCAACCACTCCCAGTATTATATCACAGCACCAGTCCATTACAACCACTCCCAGTGTCACACCACCAAAGCAAGCCCATTAGAACCACTTCCAGTAACACATTACAACATCAGTCCATTACAACCGCTTTAAGTATCATATTCCAGCATCAGCCCATTACACTCACTCCCAGTATCACATCACGTCATCCAATTACAGACACTCCCAGTATAATGTCACAGCATCTGCCCATTACAACCTCTCCCAGTGTCACATCATAACACTAGCCAATTACAATTAATCCCAGCATCACAGTATTAGCCCATTACGCACATTCACATCACAATATCAGCATATTGCAGCCACTTTCACTATCACATCACAGCATCAGCCCATTATAACCATTTCCAGCGTCACAAACCAGCATCAGTACATTACAACTACTACCAGTATTACATCACAGCATCAACCCTTGACAACCACTCACAGTATCACATCATAGGATCAGTACATAACAGCCACTTTCACATCACAGCATCAGCCCATTACAACCATTCACAAGATAGTAGTATCATGCCATTACAACCACTCCAAGTATCACTTCACAGGCTTCAGCCAATTACAACCAATCCCATAAATGTAATCACATCACAGCATGAGCCCATTACAACCATTCACATCACAGAATCAGGCCATTACAACTTCTCTCAGTGTCACATCAAAGCATCAACACATGACAGCCACTCAAAGCATCGTATCACAGCATTTGACCATTACAACCACTCCCAGTATCATATCATGGCACTAGCCCATTCTAATCACTCCCGGTATCACATCGCAGTATCAACCCATTACAACAATTAACATCATAGCATCAGGCATTTAAAACCACTTCTCATATCACATATTAGACTATTACAACCATTCACATTAAAACATCAGGCCACTACAGTCACTTCCGGTATCACATCACAGCACTACCACATTAGAACCACTCCCTGTTGATGGAACCATCAATTCAGCGAACACGTGTAGTTGGATCTGAACAGAGGCTTTAATACACTTACAATAGAGCCAGCCTATTTGTCGTTGAACTTCAGGTGAAATGGCAGGCTGGCTCTAAGGCACTGATCTTTATACATCGGTCCCAGGGGGAGGAGTCCTGGGCAGGGCCAAGGGAGGAGCCCAGTACAAACGCTCGCGTACGCCCAGAGCGACTCCCCCTGGTGGTCGGATAGTGCAACTGCACTTACAATGGGTAGATAACGAACATATATACATGGAGTGATATTGGCAACTATATATAGTGTGAATCACATTCACCACATTCGCCCCCTGTTAAAAAAATCAAGTCCGGCGGGGGTGATGGCTCAAAGAGTCAGTCTGTCCGGTGGACGAATTGTCCGTTTTGATCTGCGGAGCACCGGGGTTGCAGCCTCTTGCGGTGGCTGGGCGGGCGTCGAGGTCTGGGGTACGGTTGCCGGCTCTGGGGCGAGTCTTGTCTGAGCCTCATACACCTCCTGGTCGAATGGAGACTGGGGGGGCGGGCTGTTGCTGGCACTCGGGACTGGTGGGGTGAGCTCGCAGAATAGGGAACGCAAGGGGGCTGCCGCATAGGGAATAGGGAAAGGAGTTCCTCGGTGGGGGTAGATGGGGGGCTGGATCCAGCGGGTGCCAGGTCCCGGAGGGATACTGTGTCCTGGCGACCGTCCGGGAACTCAACAAATGCGTACTGTGGGTTGAAATAAAGCAGGCGCACCTTTTCAACAATGGGGTCGGTCTTGTGCGCCCTGACGTGCTTCCTTAGGATAACCGGGCCTGGCGTCCTCAGCCACGACGGAAGTGAGACCCCTGTGGTAGTGCCCCTGGAAAAAATGAAGAGCCGCTCGTGGGGGGTTTGGTTGGTAGCTGTACACAGGAGGGATCTAATTGCGTGGAGCGCGTCAGGGAGGACTTCCTGCCATTGGGAAACTTGGAGCTTCCTGGACCTGAGGGTCAGTAGGACGGTCTTCCAGACCGTCGCGTTCTCCCTCTCCACCTGTCCGTTCCTCCTGGGGTTGTAACTGGTAGTCCTGCTCGGGGCGATGCCCTTGTCGAGCAGGTACTGACGCAGCTCGTCACTCATAAAGGACGCACCCCGGTCGTTGTGCACGTAGCTGGGGAAACCAAACAGGGTGAAGACACTATGCAAGGCCCTAATGACTGTGTGGGAGGTCATATCAGGGCATGGGATGGCGAAGGGGAATCGGGAGAACTCGTCAATATTGTTAAGGAAGTAAATGTTTTGTTAGTGGAGGGGAGTGGCCCTTTGAAATCGATCGCAAGGCGTTCAAAGGGCCTAGAAGCCTTGACCAGGTGGGCCCTGTCTGGTCTATAGAAGTGCGGTTTGCACTCCGCACAGATCGGGCAGTCCCTGGTGACCGCTTTTACCTCCTCGTTGGAGAAAGGCAGATTTCGGGCTCTGATGTAGTGGGCGAGCCGGGTGACCCCTAGGTGGCAGAGGTCATTGTGGATGGCTTTTAGGCGGCTGATTTGCGCGCTGGCGCATGTACCACGGATAGGGCATCCGAGGGTTCGTTGAGCTTCCCCGGTCGATATTTGATATCGTAATTGTAGGTGGAGAGTTCAATTCTCCACCGAAGAATTTTGTCATTTTCAATTTTGCCCCTTTGCGAGTTGTCGAATATGAAGGCGACCGACCGTTGGTCGATAATGAGGGTGAACCTCCTACCTGCGAGGTAGTGCCTCCAGTGACGAACAGCCTCCACGATGGTTTGTGCTTCCTTCTCGACTGAGGAGTGTCGGAGTTCTGAAGTGGATAGGGTACAGGAGAAAAATGCAACAGGCCGCCCTGCTTGGTTTAAAGTGGCTGCTAGCGCTACCGCTGAGGCGTCGCTCTCAACCTGAAAGGGAGTGGATTCATCCACCGCCCGCATGGCTGCTTTGGCGATGTCGTCCCTGATGCAGCTGAAGGCTTGGGACAGGGGACAGGGGAAATAGTGTGGCCTTGAAGAGTGGGCGGGCTTTGTCCACATATTGGGGGACCCACTGGACGTAGTACAAAAAGAGCCCCAAGCACCATTTGAGGGCCTTGGGGCCATGGGGGAGGGGGAGTTCTAAGAGGTCCGGGCATGCGGTCCGGGTCTGGGCCCAGGACTCCGTTCTCCACGACGTAGCCGAGGATGGCTAGTCTGTTTGTGCGGAACACGCATTTCTCCTTGTTATATGTAAGGTTTAATTTTTGGGCCGTCTGGAGAAAACGGTGGAGGTTGGCGTCATGGTCCTGCTGGTCATGGCCGCAGATGGTAACATTGTCCAGATACGGAAACGTGGCCCGCAGCCCGTATTGGTCTACCATTTGGTCCATTGCTCGTTGGAACACCGAAACCGCGTTAGTGACACCGAAGGGAACCCGGAGGAAATGGAAGAGGCGGCCATCGGCCTCGAACGCCGTGTAGTGGCGGTCCTCCGGGCGGATTGGGAGCTGGTGGTATGCAGACTTCAGATCCACCGTGGAAAATACCCGATATTGGGCGATCTGGTTTACCATGTCTGCGATTCTGGGGAGGGGATACGCGTCTAGGAGCGATTGATGGTCTGGCTATAATCAACAACCATGCGGAATTTTTCCCCGGTCTTGACGACCACCACCTGAGCTCTCCAGGGACTGTTACTGGCCTCTATGATCCCCTCACTGAGCAGCCTTCGGACCTCTGTTCTGATAAATACCCTATCCCGCAGGCTGTACCGCCTGCTGCGGGTGGCTACCGGTTTGCAATCCGGGGTGAGGTTGGCGAAGAGAGGAGGGGGGCTGATGCGCAGCGTGGCGAGGCTGCAGATAGTGAGTGGGGGCAGGGGCCCGCCGAAGCTGAGGGTGAGACTCTTGAGATTACATTGGAAATCCAAGCCTAAGAGGAGTGGCGCGCAGAGGTCGGGCAAGACATACAGTTTAAATTTGGAATAGCTAGCGCCTCGAATCGTTAGCGTTGCTGTAGTGTGGCCTTGGATTTGGATGGGATGGGAGCCCGAAGCGAGGGTGATAGTTTGGTTGACGGGATAAATAGGGAGGGAACAGCGTCTTACCAGCTCTGGGTGTATGAAGCTCTCTGTGCTCCCGGAGTCGAAGAGGCACGACGTGTTGTACCCGTTGATCTGGACCTCCGTCATCGAATGTCTCAGATGCTTGGGGCGAGATTGGTCGAGGGTGACCGTGTTGAGTTGCGGGCCGCGTGGTGGGTGCCTGGGGGAGTTGCATTCTTCCGATCGGGCGTCTTGTCGAGTAGATGTCGCTGCGTTCTGGCCAGCTTGATGCAGGAACACTGCGCTGAGTTGCGGGCCATGTGGTGACTGCCCGGGGAGGTCGTACTCCTCCGATGAGCTGTTTGAGTCTGGGGATGCAGCTAGGGCCCGTGGATCGCACGTGGAGGGTGGTGATGAAGATGGCATCCAAGATTGCGGCCCCCATGAATCGCACATGGCCGTCCGCATGGTGGAGGTTTGCCAAGATGGCGGCCCCCATGGATCGCACGTGGCGGGAGGGGGCGGAGCCTGAACGTAGGCCACAGTGTTTCGGGCCCCGCGGGCCTGCTGGTGCTAGGGGCGATGTTTTTGGACTGTTGGGGTGTTGAGGACTGGGGCCCTTCTGCCGAGGCACACTTTAGCATAGTGGCCTTTCTTCCCGCAGGTGCTGCAGGTCGCGGATCGGGCTGAGCAGTGCTGCCGTGGGTGCTGGCTTTGTCCACAGAAGTGGCAGTTGAATAACTGGTTTGGGGAGATGAATAGTGGCAGGCTGGAGCAGTTGAATAACTGGTTTGGCGAGCTGAGTAGCTGGCTGGGGGAGCTGAGTAATTAGCTGGAGCAGCTGGATAGTTTGAGTAGTTGACTGGGACAGTAGGATCGGCTGTGGCAGCACGATAGCTGGGGGGCCTTGCGGCACAGGCTTGGGGGGGGGTCCTCAGGTCGGGGGCCCATGCGGGGTTAGCGGGGTCCGCAGGAAACGAGTTGAGGCTGCGGAAGGAAACTTCCATCGTGATAGCAGCCTCTACGGTAGTCTCTAAGCCCTGGGCCCCATTTTCTAATAGTCTCTGGCGTACATAGCTAGATCGAAGGCCCGCTACAAAAACATCCCGCAGAGCAAACTCCCTATGTTCGGCCGCGGTTACGGCCTGGTAATTGCAGTCATTTGAGAGATTGTTCAACTCGCGTGCAAATTCAGCTAAAGTTTCAGTAGCCCGTTGTCGGCGAGTTGTGAGCACATGGCGGGCAAAGACCTCGTTCATGGGCCTAATATACATTTTGTCCAAAATCGCCAGCGCAGCGGTGTAGGAACCGACTGGATTTAATTGTGTAGAAATTCTGTGGCTTACCCTCGCGTGCAGTAGGCTGAGCTTTTGTTCCTCCGTAGTTTCAGCGGTGCTGATTTCGGCCAGGTAGGCCTTAAAACATTTCAGCCAGTGGCAGAAGGTTTCTTTCACCTCTGCATCCTGCGGATCGAGTTCTAGACGTCCTGGTTTTAGAGCGGATTCCATGCTTTACTTCGGCAGCTTCTTAAGTGTATTAAATTGATGGAACCATCAATTCAGCGAACACATGTAGTTGGATCTGAACAGAGGCTTTAATACACTTACAATAGAGCCAGCCTATTCGTCGTTGAACTTCAGGTGAAATGGCAGGCTGGCTCTAAGGCACTGATCTTTATACATCGGTCCCAGGGGGAGGAGTCCTGGGTGGACCCAAGGGAGGAGCCCAGTACAAACTCTCGCGTACTCCCAGAGCGACTCCCCCTGGTGGTCGGATAGTGCAACTGCACTTACAATGGGTAGATACGAACATATATACATGGAGTGATATTGGCAACTATATGTAGTGTGAATCACATTCACCACACCTGTATCACGTCACAACTTCCGTCCATTAGAACCACTTCCACTATCACATTACAGCTTCAGCCCATTACGATCACTAGCAGAATCACATCACAGCATCAATCCATTACAACCATTCACATCACAGCATCAGGCCATTACAATCAATCCAATATCACATCACAGCATCAGCCGATTGCAGCCACTCTCAGTATCACATCACAGTATCAGTCCATTACAATCAATCCAATATCACATCACAGCATCAGCCGATTGCAGCCACTCTCAGTATCACATCACAGTATCAGTCCATTACAACCATTCATATCACAGCATCTGCCCATCATAAGCACTTCCAGTATCCCATGCCAGCATCAGTCCTTTACAACAACTCCCAGTATCACATCACGGCATCAGACCATTACAACCATTCCCAAAATTGCATCTCAGCACCAGGCTACTACAACCATTTCCAGTCTCATATCACAGCATCAGCCAATTACAACCAATCACAGCACAGAATCAGACAATGACAACCACTTTCAGTATCAGCCAATGACACCCACTCCCATCACAGAACCAGCCCATTACATCTATTCACATTACAGCAGCAGACAATTACAACCACACCCAGTACCATGCCAAGAAATCAAGGCCATTGCAATCTCTTCCGGTATCACATCACAACATCAGCCCATCTCAACCACTCCCAGTATCACATCACAGAATCCACTCATGACAGCCACTCCCAATATCACGTCATCGCATACGCCCATTACAATGACTTCCAGTATCACAGCATCAGCCCATTACAATGATTCACAACACAGCATCAGGCCATTACACTCCCAGTTCCTCATCACAGCATAGGTCAATTACAACCATTCATATCACATCATCCGCCCATTATAAGCATTTCCAGTATTACAAAGAACAAAGAAAATTACAGCACAGGAACAGGCCCTTCGGCCCTCCCAGCCTGCGCCGATCCAGATCCTTTATCTAAACCTGTCTCCTATTTTCCAAGGTCTACTTCCCTCTGTTGCCGCCCGTTCATATACCTGTCTAGATGCCTCTTAAATGATGCTATCGTGCCCGCCTCTACCACCTCTGCTGGTAAACGGTCCATTACAACTACTCGCAGTATAATCACAGCATCAGCCCATTACAACCACTGCCAGTACCACATCACAGCATCCCATCACAACCATTCCCAATATCACATCACACCATGTGACCATTTCAAGCACTCCCAGCATCAGATCATAGCACCAGCACATTAAAACCATTCACATCACAGAATCAGCCCATTACAATCACTCCCAGTATCACATCACAACATCCCATTACAACCACTCCCAAGATCACATCATAGCATCTGACCATTACAATTACTTCCAGTATCACGTCACTGCAACTGCCCATTACAGCCATTCACATCACATCAAGTCATTACAATCGCTTCCAGCATCACATCACAGCATCAGCCCATTACAAGCACTACCAGTATCACATCACAACATCAGCCCATTGCAACCAAAGTAGTATTATATCACAGCATCAGCACATTACAACCATCTCCTGTATCATATCACAACTTCAGCCCATTGCAACCACTTCCAGTAACACTTCACAGCATCAGCCCATTACAACCACTCCCAGTATCATATCACAGCATTCCATTACAACCACTCCCAAGATCACATCACACCATCTGATCATTGCAAGCACTCCCAGCATCAGATCATAGCATCAGAACATTACAACCATTCACATCACAGAGTCAGCCCATTACAACCACTCTCAGTATCACTTCACAACATCGCATTACAGCAACTCCCAGTATCACATCACACCTGTTAATAATAATAATCGCTTATATGGGCCAGGGTTTAGAAAACCCCAAAATATATCATGGAATTCACCTGACCTATAACTGTTTATTGATTTTGGTTACGATGAGCACAAGAGCCCGTCTTTCAGGTGTAATTCAACAGAGTTCTTAGGTGCTTTTAATCAAAAAACAAAACAAGCTTTATTCTACAAATTTAGTTAACATTTGTGTAAACATAAACAGTCAGAATCATTATCAACTACAAATATAAAGACCCCACACAGCTACAGTAATCTATGTATAACCCATAATGAAGTCCCCCTTAACTGTTCCAATTCAATAACAAGATGCCAAAAAACCCTTTTTACCAAAACAGTAGGTAACTATACTCATTGGGTTTCTACCTTGGAATAACTTGGAATAATTGATAATAGAGAGACAGGCCAAAATACTCCACTGTCTGAGTCTACAGCAGCCAAATGTGAAAATGAAAGTAAAATCTCACAGAGCCACAAACCGGCTTCAAACTCAAAGCGAAAGTAAAATCTCGGAGCCACAGCCCAGCTCCACCCACAGAGTGACATCACTGAAGCCATGTGATAAGACAAAAAATGTCTTAAAGGGACACTCCCATGACACACCATCTGACTATTACAAGTGCTTCCAGTATCACATCCCAGCGCTAACCCTTTACAACCACTCCCAGTATTACACCACCAAAAGATGCCCATTACCACCACTTCCAGAAGCACATCACAGCATCAGCCCATTACAACCATTCACATCACAACATCAAGTCATTACAATCACTTCCAGCATCACATTACATCATCCGCCCATTATAAGCACTCCCAGTATTGCATTCCAGCAGCAGTCCATTTCAACAACTCCAGTATCATCACAGCATCAGCCCATTACAACCACTGCCAGTACCCATCACAGCATCCCATTACAATCATTCCCAATATCACATCACACCATGTGACCATTGCAAGCATCAGATCATAGTGTCAGCACGTTACAACCATTCACATCACAGAATCAGCCCATTACAACCACTCCCAGTATCACGTCACACCATCTGACCATAGCAAGCACTCCCATCATCAGATCATAGCATCAGCACATTACAACCAATCAAATCACAGAATCAGCCCATTACAACCACTCCCAGTATTAAAGCACAGTATCAGGCCATTCCAACCGCTCCCAGAATCAGATCAAAGCAGCAGCACATTACAATCAATCACATCACAGCACCTGTCCATTACAACCATTCCCAGTATCAAAGCTCAGTATCAGCCCATTCCAACCATCCCCAGTCTCACATTACATCAGCTCTTTACAACCACTCCCAGTGCCACACCACCAAAAGAAGCCCATTACAAGTACTTCCAGTAGCAAATCACAGCATCAGCCCATTACAACCATTCACATCACATCATCAAGTTATTACAATCACTTCCTGCATCAGTCCATGACAACCATTCCCAGTATTACATCGCAACATTCCATTACAACCATCCCCAGTATCACATCACACCATCTGACCATTGCAAGAACTCTCAGAATCAAATCATAGCACTAGCCCATTCCAAGCCCTCTCGGTATCACATCACAGCATCAGCGCATTACAACAATTTGCATCACTGAATCAGATGATTACAGCCACTCCCAGTATTACATCATAGCACCAGTCCATTACAACTATACTCAATATCAGCCCATTCCAACCCTTTGCAGTATCACATCAATGCATCAGCTTGTACAACCATTCATATCACAGCATATGCCCATTACAACCAATCACGGTATCATATGACAGCATCAGCCCTATACAACACCCTTTACCACATCACATCATCGGCCCATTACAACCACTCCCATTAGCAGATCTCAATACCAGCCCTTTACAACCACTCCCAGGATCACACAACCAAAACAAGTCCATTACAACCACTTCCAGTTTTACATTGCAGCATCAGTCCATTACAACCACTAACAGAATCACATCACCACATCAACCTGTATTACAACTATTCAGGTCACAGCACAGACTATTACAATCACTCCCAATATCACATCACAGCTTCAAACTTTTACAACCAATATCAGAATCACATCGCAGCATCAATCCATTACAACCATTCACATCACAGCACCAGATCATTACAATTTTATTGCAAACATGTATCAAAACAAGTTACAGCAAATAAACACCCCGGGAAACATACCTCCCAGTAATAAACTATATAGTCGACACAGATTTTTTCCCTTTTTCACCCCCCTCCCCCCACCCCGCTGTGACGAACAGCTCCTCAATCATGGTCACAAACATCCCCCACCTTTTCTCAAACCCCCCCTGCTGAGCCCCTTAACTCATACTTTATCTTCTCCAACCACAGGAAGTCGTACAGGTCACCCAACCAAACCGCTACCCCCGGTGGCGATGCTGATTGCCACTCCAGTAAAATTCACTGCCGTGCAATCAGAGAGGCGAAGGCCACGACATCGGCCTTCCTCCTCTCCCTGAGCTCCAGCTTATCTGAAACCCCAAATATCTCCACCAAAGGGTCCAGGTCCACCTCCTCCTCCACTACCCTGGCTAAGACCATGAACACGCCCACCCAGAATCTCCCCAAATTTTTGAAACCCCAAAACATGTGCTTGTGATTCGCTGGCACCTGCCCACATCTCTCACACTCATCTGCTAACCCCTGAAAGAACCCACTCATTCTCGCCCGAGTCATATGCACCCTGTGCACCACCTTAAACTGTATCAGGCTCATCCTTGCATAAGAGGAGGTCCCGTTTACCCTACACAGTGCCTCACTCCACGCTCCCTAATTGATCTCCACTCCCAACTCCGCTTCCCATTTCTTCTTGATCTTCACCACCCGCTCGCTTCCCTGCTCCCCAGCCACTTGTTCTTCCCCCAATTCTTCCCTCCACTTCCACATCCGGAAGCAACAGTTGCTCCAGCAGGGTGTATCCCGGCAACTTAGGGATACCCCTTCAGACCTTTCGCAAAAGTCCCTAACTTGCAGATACCTGAACTCACTCCCCCTCAGCTGCTCTACACTCTCCCTTAGCTCCTCCAGACTGGCAAACTCTTCCTCCAAGTAAAGATCCCTCACCTTGACCAGCCCCCACTTTCCTCCATCTCCTGTATACAATATCCACCCCCCCCCCCCCCCCCCCCCCCCCCGGCTCAAACACATGATTCGCGCACAGCGGTGTTAACACCAACATCCATTCCACCCTAAAAAGCCTCCTCAGCTGATTCCATATCTTCACTGTGGTCTGCATCACCAGGCTCCCTGAATACCTACTCGTTGCTATTGGCAACGCTGCCGTCACCATAGCCCTCAAACTAGACACCTTGCAAGATCCCTCCTCAATCCTCATCCACTCTACCCCTTCTCCTTCCCACCACCACCGCAGCTTGTCCACATTTGCCGCCCAACAGTAATGAAGCAAGTTTGGCAATGCCAACCCCCCCCCCCCCCCCGCTGCCTCTGCCTCTGTAGCAGGGTCCTCCCCACCCTCGGCACCTTCCCTGCCCATACAAAGTCCAAAATATTGTGTCCACTTTCCGAAAAAAGGCCTTTGGTATCAAGGTCAGGAGAGCCTGAAAGATAAACAAGATCTTCGGCAGAATATTCATTTTCACCACTTGGACCCTCCCCACCAACGTTAAGTGCAGTGTACCCCACCTTTTAAGGTCCTCCCTGGCCTCCTCCACCAGCTTCGTTAAGTTCTACTTATGGAGCTCCGTCCATTCCCTCGCTACCTGAATCCCCAAATACCTAAACCTATCCCTCACTACCGTAAATGGCGTCCCCCCCTAAATTAGCCCGCTGTGCCAGCTCATTCACTGGGAAAATTTCGCTTTTCCCTACATTCAGCTTGTACCCCGAGAACCCTCCAAACCTCCCCAGCAGGCCCATAATCCTTCCCAAACTCTCCAAAGGATCCGAAACATACAGCAAGAGGTCATCGGCATAGAGCAACAGCCGATGCTCCCTCTGTCCCCTCATAGTCCCCCACCACGCTGCCGACCCCCTAAGAGCCATCACCAACCGCTCTATGGCCAGTGCAAACAGCAATGGCGACAGCGGGGACCCCTATCTCGTACCCCTGTGTAAGTCAAAGCTTCATGAAATCATATCATTCGTCCTTACACTCGCCCTTGTTGCCACCTACAGCAACTGCATCCATGCCACAAATCTTGGCCCAAACCCGAACCTTCCCAAAACCTCGAACAAGTACCACCACTCCACCCGATCAAATGCCTTCTCCGTGTATATGGACACACCAGCTCCGATACCAGAACCCATGACGGATTCATCACCACAGTCAGCAGCTGTCTTATAATATTCGTGAGCTGCCTGCCCTTCACAAAGCCTGTTTGATCTTCTGTTTGATCTTCCACCCCCTGGACACAATCCTCCATCCTCCCCACCAACAACGTAGCCAGTACTTTTACGTCCATGTTCAATAGTGATATGGGCCTATACGACCCACATTCCACCAGGTCCTTCCACTTTTTCGGGATTAGTGTGATTACTGCCTTTGTCATCCTCTCCGGAAACTACCCCCGTCTCCAGCACTTCATTAAACGCCCCCAACAGATGTGGTGCCAGGTCCGTCACAAATCCCTCATAAAATTTCGCTGGGTACCCATCCGGCCCAGGGGCCTTCCCCAACTTCATACCCCTGATACTATCCAGCACCTCCCTCAGCCCCAGGAGTCCCTCCAACGCCTGCCTCTTTGCTTCCTCCACCTGGGGAAATTTCATCTCGTCCAGAAACCACCCAATGTCCCCCTCCTCTCCCCCTGGGTCTGCCTCGTAAAGTCCCTGGTAGTACTCCCCAAATGCCTAGTTTATCCTCCCTGGCTCCGACATCATATCCCCAGCCCCAGTTCCATATCATCAATCTTTCCCTGGATGCAGCCTGCCTCCGCAGCTGGTGCGCCAGCATGTGGCTCACCTTCTCCCCATACTCATATTGCACACCCAGTTGCCTTATTGCCCTCCCCGTTGTCAACCTGTCAAACTACCCCTCCCTGCAATTTTTTCCTCCTCGCCAATCCCTCCACGATGGGCACCCTCGAATATTCCCTGTCCATCTCCACTATCTCGCTCACTAGACGGTCATGTTCCTCCCTCCTTTCCCTATCCGCACGAGCCTTAAACAAAATAATTTCTCCCCGGACAACTGCCTTCAGTGCTTCCCAAAAAATGGCCGCTGACACTTCCCCGTTCTGATTCAACGGCAACAACCCCGAGTCAAACCTCCACCACGGCCTCAGCTTTCGTCCCGATCTAAACTGAATCTCCAGCCAGTGGGGCGCATGGTCTGAGATAACTATCCCCACGTACTCTGCCCCCTCCACCCCAACCAAAATCTCCCGACTCACGACAAAGTAATCAATCCCTTTTTTAACAAACAATTTTATTGAGGTATTTTAGGCATTTAGAAAAAGTGACATTGTACAGTACAAAAAAAAGTCAGGACACAAATTAAACATGGTGCAAACCACGGCTCTGTTCACGCACAGACCTGCCTCAATATCCCCCTACTCTACTCTTCTCTACCCTAGCACCCCCCCCCCCCCCCCCCCCCCCCCCCACCCACCGCTGACACTTACTCCTCTGCGAAGAAGTCAATAATAAATGGCTGCCACCTGCGGTTGAACCCTAGTAGCGAACCTCTCAAGGCGAACTTGACTTTCTCTAAGCCAAGAAAGCTCACTATGTCCGATAGCCATACCTGAGCCCTCGGGGGCTTTGAGTCTCTCCATGCTAACAGTATTTGTCGCCGGGCTACCAGGCAAGAAAAGACCAGAACGTCGGCCTCTCTCACTTCCTGGACTCCCGGGTTCTCCGAAATCCCAAAGATTGCCACCTCAGGGCTCATTACCACTCCAGTTTTCAATACCCGGGACATGACATTGGCGAATCCTTGCCAATACCCCCTGAGTTTAGGGCACAACAGAACATGTGTACATGGTTAGCCAGCCCTCCGGCGCATCTAGCACACTTGTCCTCCAGCCCGAAGAATCTGCTCATCCAGGCCACTGTCATGTGGGCCTGGTGCACGACCTTAAACTGGATCAGGCTAAGCATGGCGCATGTTGCGGTCGTGTTTACTCTGCTCAGGGTTTCTACCCAGACACCATCCTCCATCTGCCCCCCACCCCCAGAGCTCCTCTTCCCACTTAAGCTTCAGGTTCTCGATCTGCATATCCTCAGCTTCCATCAGTTCCTTGTAGACGTCTGAGACTCTACCCTCTCCCATCTCTCCCCGAGAAACTACTCTGTCCTGCCTCCCCTACGGCGGGAGACGTGGGAAGGACGGCACCAGTCTGTGTACAAAATCCCTCACCTGCAAGTATCTAAAGTCGTTCCCTCTCGCCAGCCCAAACTCCTCCTCCAGCGCCCTCATGCTCGGAAAGCTCCCTTCCAGGAACAGATCCCCCATCCTCACAATCTCCGCCCTCCTCCACAGTCGATACCCCTGTCCATGTTCCCCGTTGGCAAATCGGTGGTTGCCACAGATTGGGGTCCACACAGATGCTCTTACCTCGCCTACATGCCTCCTCCACTGGCCCCAGATCCTAAGAGCCGCCACCACTATCAGGCTGGTGGAGTACCGTGCCAGCGAAAGCGGCAGAGGCGCCGTGACCAGGGCTGCTAAGCTAGTGCCCCTGCACGAAGCAGCCTCCATCCGCTCCCAAACTGACCCCGCACCCACCATCCATTTCCTTATCATTGCTATGTTGGCCACCCAGTAATAGTTGCTGAAGTTTGGTATCGCCAGCCCCCCTTCTCCTCTGTTCCTTTCAAGCATCACCCGCGGGGACTTCCCAGCCCATACAAATCCCAGAATAATTTTATTCAGCCTCTTAAAGAAGGACCGCGGGATAAAGATGGGGAGACACTTAAAAACAAACAAGAACCGCGGGAGAATTGTCATCTTAACAGTCTGCACCCTCCCCGCCAATGACAGCGGGAGCGCATCCCACCTCTGGACCTTCTCCCTCACTCGTTCCACCAGTCGGGACAGGTTGAGCTTGTGCAACCTGCCCCAGTCCCGTGCCACCTGAATCCCCAAATATCGGAAACTCTCCCCCACTAGCCTGAACGGTAATCCCTTCAGCCTACTCTCCTGCCCCCTCGCCTGAATTACAAACAACTCGCTCTTAGCCATGTTCAGTTTGTATCCGGAGAACCGGCCAAATTCCCTCAGGGTTGCCATAATACCGTCCATCCCCACCATTGGGTCCGATACATATAACAGCAGATCATCTCCATATAACGAGACTCTATGTTCCACTCCCCCCCCCCCCGGACCAGCCCTTTCCAGCCCCTAGAAGCTCTCAGTACAATTGCCAGCGGCTCTATGGCCAGCGCAAACAGCAGTGGGGAGAGAGGGCAGCCCTGTCTTGTCCCACAGTGCAGTCTAAAGCAGTCCGATGTTGTCCTGTTCGTCCTTACACTCGCCTCCAGGGCCTGGTACAATAGCCTAACCCAGTCGATGAACCCCACCCCGAACCTGAACCGTCCTAGTACCTCCCACAGATAATCCCACTCGACCCGGTCAAAAGCCTTTTCAGCATCCATGGCTACCACTATCTCTAACTCCCTACTCTCCGGGGGCATGATAATCACATTGAGCAGCCTTCTTAGGTTGGCCACCAGCTGCCTCCCCTTTACAAACCCGGTTTGGTCCTCCACAATTACATCCGGTACACAGTCCTCAATTCTGGTCGCCAAAATCTTGGCCAGTAACTTGGCGTCTACGTTGATCAAAGAGATCGGCCTATATGACCCGCAAGCCTCCGGGTCCTTATCCCATTTCAGAATGAGCGAGATGGTGGCCTGCGACATCATCGGGGGTAAACGCCCTCTGTCTCTTGCCTCGTTAAAGACCCTGACCAGCACCGGCCCCACTATCCCGGCAAATTTTTTTGTAAAACTCCACCGGATACCCGTCCGGCCCCGGGGCTTTACCCGACTGCATGACCCTCAGGCCCCCCCCAATACCTCTTTGATCCTGACCAGGGCCCCCAGTCCGTCCACCAACCCCCTCCCCACTTTGGGAAGGTCAGTCCATCCAGGAATCACCTCATCCCCACAGTCCCCCGGGTGGTTCCGAACTGTACAGCTTCCTACAAAAGTCCCTAAAGACCTTGTTCAGCCCTGCCGGTCACCCACTAGATTACCTTCCCCATCCACTACCCTCCCTATTTTCCTAGCCGCTTCCCTCTTCCTTAGTTGTTGCGCAAGCATTCTACTGGCCTTCTTCCCATGCTCATAAATCGCGCCTGTTACCTTTCTAAGTTGCTCTACAGCCTTGCCTGTAGTCAGCACCCCAAATTCGGCCTGCAGCCTCTGTCATTTCCTGAGTAACTCTGGCCTCGGGGATTCCACGTAACTCCTGTCCGTCCGTAGAATTTCCTTAGTCGGTCCGTCTCTGCCCTATCTGTCCTGTCCCTGTACGCCCGGATTGAAATCAGCTCCCCTCTCACCACTGCCTTCAGTGCCTCCCAGAGCACCGCTGCCGAGACTTCTCCAGTATCGTTCACCTGCAGGTAATTCTGCTTGCATTTCCTCAGCCTCTCACACACCGCCTCGTCCGCGAGTAATCCAACTTCCAGCCTCCATGGTGGGCGCTGAAAGCTGTCCTTACAACACTGCAGGTCTACCCAGTGCAGAGCATGGTCCGATATGGCAATTGCCGAGTATTAGGGGCAGCACGGTAGCATTGTGGATAGCACAATCGCTTCACAGCTCCAGGGTCCCAGGTCCGATTCCGGCTTGGGTCACTGTCTGTGCGGAGTCTGCACTTCCTCCCCGTGTGTGCGTGGGTTTCCTCCGGGTGCTCCGTTTTCCTCCCACTGTCCACAGATGTGCAAGTTAGGTGGATTGGACATGATAAATTGCCCTTGGTGTCCAGGGTTGCCCTTGGTGTTGGGTGGGGTTGCTGGGTTGTGGGGATAGGGTGGAGGTGTTAGCCTTGGGTGGGGTGCTCTTTCCAGGAGCCGGCGCAAACTCGATGGGCCGAATGGCCTCCTTCTGCACCGTAAAAAAAATTTCTATTCTGCCCCCACCATTCCGTCCAGCAGGTCGCTACTCACAACAAAGTAGTCAATTCGGGAATACACCTTGTGGACGTGGGAGTAGTACGAAAACTCCCTCGCCGTCGGCCGGCTAAATCTCCACGGATCTGCTCCCCCCATTTGCTCCATGAACCCTCTCAGTTCCTTTGCCATCGCTGGCAACCTGCCCGTTCTTGAACATGACCGGTCCAGGCTCGGGTCTAGGACTGTATTAAAGTCCCCGCCCATGATCAGCTTACGCGAGTCCAAGTCGGGGATCTTCCCTCGCATCTTCCTAATAAAATCCACATTGTCCCAATTAGGGGCATTCACGCTGACCAGGACTACTTGCACTCCTTCGAGCTTACCCCTCACCATAACGAACCTGCCACACCCATCCACGACTGTGCCCTCCGCCTCAAATTGTACCCTTTTATTAATCAGGATCGCAACCCCCCTCGTCTTAGAATCAAGCCCCGAATGAAAGACCTGACTGACCCAGCCCTTCCTCAACCTAACCTGGTCTGCCACTTTCAGGTGCGTCTCCTTCAGCAAGACTATGACCGGAGATGCGCAAACACACGCGCCCTCTTCACTGGCCCGTTTAACCCTCTAACATACCAGGTGATCAGCCTGGTTTGGGGGCACTTCGGCCCCCCCAAAGTAATCAATCCTTGAATACACCTTATAGAACACGTGAAAAGAAGGAATACTCCTTTCCTCCTGGGTTCTGAAAGCGCCATGGATTCACCATATCCATCCTCTCCAAACCTCCCCCTCTCCCCCCCCCCCGCTCCCTTGCCATTTGTACCCTACCCATCGATCTGGGGCTCGGCCAATCCACCCTCGGCTCTAGGACACAGTTAATATCTCCTCCCATGATCAACTGGTGTGTGGCCAAATCCGGGATCGCTGCCAGCAACCCCCTCGTAAAACCCACATCATCCCAATTTGGGGCAGTCACATTTACCAACACCACTGCACCCTTCCAATACCCCACTCACAATCACATATCTCCCACCTGGATCCCTCACCTCCTTCGCAATCACAAATCCCATCTTTGTTCTCATTAAAATCGCCACTCCCCTCATTTCAAATCAAATCCCAAGTAACAAACCTGCCCGACCCACCCCTTCCTTAACCTAAACTGGTCCTTCACATGGAGGTCCGTAACCTGCAGAAAGACCACACCCGCTTTCAAGCTCCTGAGGTGCTCGAACACCCCTGACCTTTTAACCAGCCAGATCAGTCCCCGACATTCCACGTTACCAGCTTATGCCTCCAATCCCCTCTACGTCCATCATCTTCCCCACTTAACTCCCACCCGCTCAATTCCACCCGATACCTAGCCCATCCCAGATGGCCCCTTTCTCCGCCCCGACCATGCCATGTCTTGCCCCCTGCCACGTCGCAACAACCCCCCCCCCCCCCCCCCCGCCCCGGCCATCCCTCTCAGCCTTCTCCCCCACCACCTCACTTCCGTTCACCAGCATCACATGCTAGCCCCTGCCCAAAGGCACCAGTGGGCTAGAGAGCTGGTTTGTAATGCAGAACAAGGCCAGCAGCAAGTATTCAATTCAATTCCTGTACCAGCTTACCCGAATAGGCGCTAGAATGTGGCGACTGGGGGCTTTTCACAGTAATTCATACTTGTGACAATTAAAGATGATTATTATTATTATTATTATTATTATTATTACCTTCCCCTCGCCCCCTCCCCTCACTCCTCAGCTCAAGGAGGAAGGCACCCTGCTGACCTTCCCCTTCCCCACCCAAACAAAGACTTCTCCTGAACTCCAGGCAGCCTTCTCCAAAAGCAAACAAACACAAACAGTCCCATAAAACAGATGGGGGGGAACGGGAACATCCATCCCCACATAAACTTTTCACTCCTACAATCCCTTACAACCCCAACATTAAACAGCAACCCCGCCCTAAAAAAGACAAAAATCCCCTAATCCCCACCCCGCTTCAAACATGCCCCCGACCATTACAAAGTGCCAGCATCCCGGTTCCCAAGCATTGTCCGCTCAGTTCTCCCCCAGTTTATGCTCCTTAATGAAGTCTTCGGCCGCTTCTGTGGTCTTGAAATAATACTCATGGCCTCCGAACGTCACCCATGATTTCGCCGGGTAGAGCATCTCAAACATGATCTGCTGCCGGTACAGCACCGCCTTGGCCTTGTTGAAACCTGCCCGTCGCTTCGCCAACCTGGCTCCGATGTCCTCATAAATTGGGACCTTATTCCCCTCCCAGTTGTAGGTACGCTTCTCCCTGGCCAATCACAAAATCTTCTCGTTCTCCACAAATTTGTGGAGTCTCACGATCATCGCCCGTGGCGGCTCCACAGCTCTAGGCTTCTGTCTCAGGGACCTAGTGCTCTGTCCACGTCAGGGACCTTATCTAGCACCCCTTCTGCCGCCAGCCTCGCCAGCATCTTTGAGAAATACCTCATGGCACTAACACTCCTTGGAGACATACTTTGGGCACAAACACCCCTTCAGGTAGGCCCACTATTCAACTTCTCAAGGTATTCTCCTGCTGCTCCACCTTTGCCTTCAACATTTTACAGAAGTCTCCGAGGAGCCCCACCTCCGCCTCCAGAATCACCACACAATCGCTGTGGTCCAAGATCGCTCCTTTGATCTCCCGAATTTTTTCTGTCCCTTTAAGCAGGAGCTGCCCTGTGTGTGACCACTCACACCATGGCCACCACCGCACAGAGACATGGATACGAAAGTTATTGAGGGATATGGGCCAAATGCAGGCAAATGGAGTTGGCTTAGATCGGCTTTTTGTTTGGCATGGACCAGTTTGGATCGAAGGGCCTGTCTCCATGCTGTAGATTCTATGATTATCAAATTGAAAGGAAATTGAGTGAGGGAAATTAGACATAGACATATGGGGCTGGATTCTCCACAAATGGGGCTATGTCCCCACGCCGGTGTAAAAACGCTGGCGTTCCCAGACTTTCCTTAGAAAAACATACAGCTATTCACCTACCTGCAGGAGGCTGGCAGGGCCCTAGAGTGCTTCTTGCAGCTTTGGCTGTGGATGCGGGCCCCCGCAGTCCGTTTCCGAGTCTGCGCATGCACATGCCGGCGGCCTCCGGCGGTCGAGCCGAACGCGATGGCGGACTCAGCCGGCGAACCTGGACCAACAAACAAGAGCCCAACAATTTGCCCCACATCCCCCGTCCTCCCCCCCCCCCCCCCCGCCCGCTATAAGGCCCCCCCCCCCCCCGGGTACTTGATCCCCCCGCCCACCACCAGGGCGGCCATGGACTGAGTCCGCAGCCGCTGCGCGAGAGTCCCGACCAGCCAGACGTGGTTAGAACCGCGCCATCGGGAAGTCGGCTGGTTGGGACTGGAGCATTGCTAGACGAGCCTCTGGCAATGGTCCCCCAGCCGTGCCACGTAAATCGCACACGAGCGATTCTCTGAGGACCGGAGAATCACGGGAGTGGCATCGAGCCCGATTCTCTCGTAAAAGTGGATTCTCCGCCCCTGTGCCAAACCCGATTTTGGCGCGGAGCTGCAGAGAACCCAGCCCAGAATTTACAATGCAGAAAGAGACCATTCGGCCCATCGGGTCTGCATCGGCCCATGGAAAATCAGCCTACCTAAACCCACACCTCTACCCTATCCCCTTAACCCAGTAACCCCATCTAAGCTTTTTGGACACTGAGGGCAATTTAGCATGGCCAATCCACCTAACCTGCACATCTTTGGACTGTGGGAGGAAACCGGAGCACCCGGACGAAACCCACGCAGACACGAGGAGAATATGCAGACTCTGCACAGACAGTGACCCAGCAGGGATTCGAACCTGGGACCCTGGAGCTGTGGAACAACTGCGCTAACCACTGTGCTACCATGTTGCCTATCATTGAGGCAAAGGTGACAACATCTACCTCTACCCCAGACTGGATCACTGGCAAATCTGACACCCCAAATGTGGCTACTCTGGTGAATGCCTATAGATAATATTCCGTGTATGCAGTAGTGTTAATCTTCCACCAGCAGGTGGCCATGTATACAGAAGTGTGAACTCCCACCAGCAGGTGACGTCAGATATAAGTGAGGGCAGATCCAGTTATCCGGAGAAGGTTGTAAGATGTACATGAGGATAGTCGTGCATAAGGGTAGTTCCAATTATAATTGCAGGCTCAATCCACTAAAGTTAGCACAAGTACAAAAGGAGATGGAAAGCATGCTTAAGAATTAACATAGAACATAGAACAGTACAGCACAGAACAGGCCCTTCGGCCCTCAATGTTGTGCCGAGCCATGATCACCCTACTCAAACCCACGTATCCACCCTATACCCGTAAACCAACAACCCCCCCCTTAACCTTACTTTTATTAGGACACTACGGGCAATTTAGCATGGCCAATCCACCTAACCCGCACATCTTTGGACTGTGGGAGGAAACCGGAGCACCCGGAGGAAACCCACGCACACAGGGGGAGGACGTGCATCAAATCATCAAAGTGATTTGCCGGGTTTGGAGCTCACCTGTTGTGATGGTACCAAAACCGGATGGAACACAACGATTGTGTGTAGACTATAGAAAAGTCAATGCAGTTACAAAGTCAGATTTGTATCCTACTCTTCATTTGGAAGACTGTTGAGAAGGTGGGACAAGCAAATTTTATTACAAACTTAACTTACTTAAAGGGTACTGTCAAGTACCTTGATCTGACAGGGTGAAGAAAGTTGAGACTTTTGTGACGCCAAATGATCTGTATCAATTTAAAGTTACGCTCTTTAGAATAAAGAATATGCCACAACATTCCAAAGATTAACCAACAAGGTAATTTCTGGACTAAACAATTGAGCAGTGTGCATTGACAATTTGGTGGTGTTTAGTCAAACATGGAAGGAGGATTCAAAACTTTTAAAGGGATTATTTGATCAACTACAGGAGGCTGGATTGGTGGTAAACTTGATTAAAAGTGAATTTGCGAAAGCTCAAGTCACATAATTTTTTTTAAATAAATTTAAAGTACCCAATTCTTTTTTCCAATTAAGGGGCAATTTAGTGTGCCTGCACATCTTCGGGTTGTCGGGGTGAGACCCAAGCAGACACGGGGAGAATGTGGAAACTCCACATGGACAGTGACCCGGGGCGGGGATCAATCCCAGGTCCTACATAAGATGGCAACCATTTATTTATTTTCTTAACAATCTAGTCACCATCAGCTGCGAGGAGCTTTAGTTTAGTTTTAGTATTTAAGTTATTTATGTGTTAGTTTTTTAAACTTTTATATTTGCTTGTGACTTTTGCAGTCTTGTATTTTCATTTGTGTTGATTATATGTGTAGCACAGTGGTTAGCACTGCTGCTTCACAGTGCCAGGGACCCAGGTTCAATTCCGATCTTGGGTGACTGTTGGTGTGAAGTTTTCAGGTTCTCCCCGTGTCTCCAAGAGTTTCCTCTGGGTGCTTTGATTTCCTCCCACAGTCCAAAGATGTGCAGGTTAGGTGGGTTGGCCATGCTAAATTGTTCCTTAGTGTCCAGGGTTGTACAGGTTAAGTGGGATTACATGGATAGTGCGTAACTACGGTGCTCTTTCAGAGGGTGTGTGCAGACTTAATGGGCCAAATGGCCTTCTTCTGCACTGTACTGACCTATGATTATGTAAAAACGATAATAAACATATTTTTAAAAAAAGATTCTTGACATTGTTTACCCGGGATAGAATGGGAGAACACGTCTGATTGGATTGTTCTACAGAGAGCTAGCAGAGACTCAATGGGTTGAAGGCCTCCTGTACAAAGCAAGGCCAGGCGGAATCTCTGGGGCTGGAGCATCTCTCTCGATGAACCGAACAAGTTCTATGCCCGCTTTGAACAGTCAGCCAATACATCAGTGCCAACCACCCCAACGACCCTGGACACACCCATACCCACTATTACAGCCTCAGAGGTAAGAGCTGCCTTTTTGAAAGTGAACCCATGGAAAGCGATGGGCCCCGACGTAATCCCTGGGTGAGCACTCATAGCCTGCACAGACCAGCTGCCAAGCATATTCGCAGCCATCTACAACACCTCACTTCTCCGCTCCGAGGTCCCCAGCTCTTTCAAGAAGCCCATCATAATACCAGCACCAAAGAAGAACGGCTACCGACCGGTGGCCCTGACGTCTGTTATCATGAAATGCTTTGAGCAGCTAATCATGAGGTGGATCAACGCCAGCCTCCCAGGTGGTCTTGATCAATTGCAGTTCGCCTATCGCCACAACCGGTCCACAGCAGATACTATCTCCCTGACCGGCAATCAACACTCGAACACCTCGCCAACAAGGACACCTACTTCAGACTGCTGTTCATAGACTACAGCTCTGCCTTCAACACCATTATATCGACAAGACTAATAATTAAACTCTGCAATCTTGGACTTGACCCCTCCCTGTGCGGCTGGATCCTTGACTTCCTCACCAACAGACCACAATCTGTCAGGATAGGCAACAGTACCTCCTCCACAATAGTCCTCATCACCGGGGCCCACAAGGATTTGTGCTCAGGCCTCTACTGTACTCCCTATACACACACAACTGTGTGGCAAGATTTAACTCCAATTTGATCTATAAGTTTGTGGATGATACGACTATGGTGGGCGTATCTCAAACAATGACAAATCAGACTACAGAAAGGAGATAGATCACTTGGTTGCATGTGTACCGGAAACAACCTCTCTCTAAATGTCAGCAATACCTGTCTACATCAATGGCTCTGAAGTGGAGATGGTCGATAGTTTTAAGTTCCTGGGGTCAGCATCATCAACAATCTGTCCTCTCATGTTGGTGCAACAACATCTCTACTGCCTAAGGAACCTAAAGAAATTCGGCATGTCTGCATTGACTCTCACACACTTCAACATGTGCCATGGAGAGCATCCTATCTGGCTGCATCACAGATTGGTATGACGACTGCTCAATGCATCGCTCAAGCTTAATAATAATAATAATAATCTTTATTGTCACAAGTAGGTTTACATTAATATTGCAATGAAGTTACTGTGAAATCCTGCTCTCCCATTGATTCTGTCTACACCTCCCGCTGCCTCAGGAAGGCAGACAGCATTGTCAGAGACTCCTCCTACCCAGGCATTGCCTTCTTCCAGACCCTTCCATCAGGCAGAAGGTACAGAAGTCTGAAGACCTGCACATCCAGACATAGGAACAGCTTCTTCACGACAGCTACTAGACTCCTCAACGACTCTCCCTTGGACTGATCTGTTCCCTGTAAGAACACTATTCACGACGCCCTATGCTGCTCTTACTCATGTATTTGCTTTGTTTGGCCCTTCCTCACTAACATTGTCATTGACTTCCGCATTGACAAATCACTATTTGTCAATGTTCTCTGTTTATTATTCTTTTTGTCTATGTACATACTGTGTACGTTCCCTTGGACGCAGAAAAATATATTTCACTGTACTTTGGTATATGTGACAATAAATCAATCAATCAACATGTCCCAATGGGAGGTGTGGTGATATGCATCACTGTAAATACACAAGGGGTTAATGTAAGTACAGTACAACTAAGTAAACACTAGAGGGAACACCGGGGATGTTATGACATGCAGACATACAGCGAATGAACACATAGAATAGGACACGACCAATGGGCATCAAGACACACCCAGAGGTGACACTACCACAAGGGGGCAACCCGTATAAAAGGACAGGGCACACAGATGACACTTAGAGAGAAGGACAGGGGCAGATCAGAAGCATCATACCCACCATGTGCTTGGAGCAGACTGAGATACTATACCAAGATTAGCAGGAGGGTCGCACTCAAGTAGAAGAATTGTTAACTGTTCAATAAATGTGTTAAACCTATCTCCCAAGTCAGAACCTAGCTTTGTCACAGCATACATCAAGGAAGCAGCTTATGCTACATGAAGAAGCATAACACAACAGGAGGGAGCTGAGTTGTCCTTCAGTGCTTTATTTGACTCTTTCCATTAAACTGGAATTATACTGGTACAGATTGAGTCTCCACTATCTCAGGTTCTTTCAGCACCGGTGGTACAGAGAATCAGCAGAATGGCACTCTGGTGATGATGTCAATGTGGTGCGGTGGCGCTCTACTGATGATGTCAGTGCGGGGCAGAAGCGTTCTGCTGATAATGTCAATATGGGGCAATGGTGCGCGAGCAGGTGAGCGCTTTGTTGAATACTGTATGTCAGTGCGGGGCAGAGGGCGGAAAGGCGTTCTGCTGATGATGTCAGCGAAGGCGGGCGCTCTGTTGATGATGCCAGTGCGGGGCAGTGGAGGGTAGGTGCTCCCATGAAGATGTCCGACGCAGAGGGAGGTCGGGCGCTCCGTTGATGATGTGTGTGCGGGGCAGGGGGCGTTCTTGCTGATGGTGTCAGTGCGGCACAGAGGCCGTTTGGACCGCTGTTGAAGGTGTCAGTGAGGGGCAGAAGTCGGCGCTCTATTGATGACGTCAGTGCGGGGCACAAGGCGGCTATGTGAAGGCCGCTGGGCTCTGGTTGTGAGCTGCTCGGAGGCAGGAATGCGATCCCGCTCTCGGCATCAGGACCAACGCGCGCCGTTTTAAGGAGCAGGAGACTACGCACGGCCCCGGCGAAGCGGCTTTATTTTGATTGAGTTGCCGACAAGACGGCTCCGCCAGGGAGAGGCCTAGTATCCCCGTCCTCGCCTCCTGGAGCCGGGCTGCAGAGGGCGGCGGGCCGCAGGGGCTGAGGGCCAGCCGTGCAGCCCATGTCTTTGCCGAGCCGGGTGTGCGCTTGCCGCTGAGGCCGGGCCTAGGCCCCAGGCGCCGCCATGAGCCGGTACTTGCCGGTGGCCAGGCAGCATTTCCTGGCGGCTGCGGCCAGCACCAGTGTGGTGGTGAAATCGGTGTGCGGGACGGTGCTGAGCCTTTACTGCCTCTCTTTCCTCCTGGACACGGTACACGGCCTGGGGGTCACTCCCGGATACCTCTTCCCTCCCAATTTCTGGGTGTGGACACTGCTGACTCACGCCGTGGTGGAGAATCACATCTGGGATGTTGCTGTCGGCCTGGGGGCGGTGGTGTTGGCTGGAAGGCTCCTGGAACCTCTCTGGGGAGCCCTGGAGCTCCTCATCTTCTTCACAGTCCTCAATGTGTCGGTGGGAATCCTTGGAGGACTTTCTTACCTCCTGACCTATGTGGCAACTTTCAACTTGGATTATTTGTTTACTGTGCGTATCCATGGCATGTGGGGCTTTGTTGGTGGCATGCTGGTGGCTTTGAAGCAGACCATGGGAGACACGGTGGTAATAAAGGTGCCACAGGTGCAAATGAAAGATGTCCCAATGGTGCTGTTGGCTATTATTGGTGTCCTACGGTTGACCATGCTTCTCAGTAGCTCTCTGCTGGCATCGTACGGGTTTGGACTCCTGTCCAGCTGGGTTTATCTTCGTTTCTATCAAAAACATAGCCGTGGCCGAGGGGACATGTCTGACCACTTCGCATTTGCCACCTTCTTTCCTGAGATCCTGCAGCCACCTGTCTCCATGGTGGCCAATGTGATCTACAGCGTGCTGGTGAAAATCAGAATATGTAAGAAGACCGTCAAGAGATATGATGTTGGGGCACCGTCATCCATTACAATAAGCCTACCTGGCACTGACCCACAGGATGCAGAACGGAGAAGGTACTTGTAGCAACATTTCTTTCCAATTAGAAAAATGATATTGGGAAATTTTGAGCCTTCAAAATGTATTAACAAGGCAACTGTGTTGCACAATCTGGCCAAACAAGCTTAAAAGGCAAGAGTTGCAATATTGATAAATCTCAACGATGCAATTTAAATTCCATTATTATATGTGGGTCACACATTGACTATGAGAAGGAGATGACCGAGTGTCTGTGCTGCCTTATGTTGAAATACAACGGAAGCCATTATGCTAAATCTTTGCAAGTTTAAGATGACATTGTAAAATTCTCGCTTCAGGTTGGGGAGGCCTTGGATTGAAGTTATAAAACTTTTAGCAGCCCTTTGTATGAGAGAGGAAAAATGCAATTCCATGCAATCTGAGCTGCTTTATCCTGGGACAGTGATTTTATTGGAGGGTCAAAATTGAAGTATGCAGGTGCCTCAATACGTTACGGGTAGGGAGAGAATGAGCAGAATGATTAATCAGTAGCTCGCTCTTAGTTGACTCATACAGACCCAGGTTCTAACCTTGAGCTTTTTTAGCCAATCGGATCCACAAAGGCAGCAGCAACAAGTCCCAAGTCAGAGGAAACTGATTGGCCAGTCTTTCTGTTCTTATCCAGGGATCATTACATGTACATGTGTGAATATTGTTCAGGACAGGGTGGTCTTGGCTGCATTTACAAAAGGGAAGGATACTAAAGAGTTGGTAAATCTGAGATTAGTTGAAAGTGAGGTGAAAGATCAATTTATTAGCTATCTAAGTGACAAAATAATTAAACTGAATTTTTGAAAGGAGTTTTCTTGATGTAGCAGATATGATGTATATGCACCCCCCTCCTGTTTCTTATCTCCACCCAGTCTCTTGGTGAGATCATCTGAAAACACAATGGTTCTCACATGTATGTGCACTGCTGACACCCAGTTCTACCTCACTACCACCTCTTTTAACCTCCTCCACCTTCACTAAATGATCAGATTGCTTGTCAAACATCCAGTACTGGGTGAGTCGAAGTTTTTACAGTTAAATATTGTGAGGATCATAGAATTCACAGTGCAGAAGGAAGCCATTTGGCCCATCGAGTCTGCACCGGCTCTTGGAAAGAGCACCCTATCCAAGGTCCACACCTCCACCCTATCCCCAGAACCCAGTAACCCCACCCAACACTAAGGGCAATTTTGGACACTAAGGGGAATTTAACATGGCCAATCCACCTAACCTGCACATCTTTGGACTGTGGGAGGAAACTGGAGCACCCGGAGGAAACCCACGCACACACGGGGAGGATGTGCAGACTCCACACAGACAGTGACCCAAGCTGGGAATCGAACCTGGGACCCTGGAGCTGTGAAGCAGTTGTGCTATCCACAATGCTACCGTGCTGCCCTATCTGGATAGAAGCCATTGTCTTTGGACCCTGGCACATACTACGTCCACCAGCTTTCAACTCCATCCATTTCCCTGGTACCTGCCAGAAACTGAATCAGATTGTTCATATTTGACCCCAATATTAATTTAAACCTCATATTCGCACCATCACCAATGTCACTATTTCTACCTCCATAACATTGCCCGACTTTCCCCAGTTCATTTGTTGTTGAAACCCTAATCCATGCCTTTGTTACCTCTACACCTGACCTTTCTATTGACCAGCCTCTCTCATTGTGCTTCCACAAATTCAGCTCACCTAAATCTCGGCTGCCTGTATCATTACTTGTTGCAAATGCCTCTGCTCGCTGACCTACATTTACTCCCAACTAAGCAAAGTCTTAATTTTAAAATTCTCATCTTTGTTTTCAAAGCCCTCCAGGGACTTGCTCCTCACATCTGCTCGAGCCCCACAACTCTCCCAAGTTATCTGCCCTCATCTAATTCTGGCCTCTTGAGCATCTTCGGTTTTAACCGTCGTATTGTTGGTGGCCTACCTTCAGTTCTGCAATTCTCTCCATAAATGTCTCCACCTCACCTTCCTTTAAGCCACTTAAAATCTGCTGTTTGAACAAGCTTTTGGTAACCTGATCCAATATTTCCTTATGAGACTTGATGCCATTTTTTTTTTGATTTATCAATCTCTTGTGAAGTGACTTAGGAGGTTTTATAACATTAAAGGTTTTACATAAATGCAAGTTGTTGTATCATAGCAAATGTACTAGCAGATGGAATTTTACGGGTGTTTAATCTTTCTTTTTGTCCCCCTTTAAATCTCTTTGTGAATTCAGATCCGAGGGGATGGAGGCTAGGGCAATTGCATGCTCCTCCTGTGGGATGTGGGTGGTGAGGGACATCAACGGTGTCACCACTGACGATACCTGCGGTAAGTGCATCCAGCTCCTCAGAGACCGCATTAGGGAATTGGAGCTGGATGAACTTCGGATCATCTGGGAGGCAGAGAGGGTGATAGAGAAGAGTTACAGGGAGGTAGCCACACCCAAGGTACAGGACAAGAATAGCTGGGTTACAGTCAGGGGAAGGAAAAGAAACGGGCAGACAGTGCAGGGATCCCTCGTGGCCGTTCCCCTTCAAAACAAGTATACCGTTTTGGGGGGGGGGGGGAGAGAATGACCTACCGGGGTAAGGCCCTAGCGGCCAGGTCTCTGGCACTGAGTCTGGCTCAGAAGGGAAGGAGGGAGAACAGAAAAGCAACAGTGATAGGAGACTCAATGGTTAGGGGAATGGATAGAAGATTCTGTGGTCGTGAGCGAGACTCCCGGAATGTTGCCTCCCGGGTGCCAGGGCCAGGGATGTCTCGGATCGAGTCTACAGGATTCTTAAGGGGGAGGGTGAGCAACGAGAAGTCGTGGTGCACATAGGCACCAACGACATAGATAAGAAAAGGGATGAGGATCTAAAAAGTGATTTTAGGGAGTTAGGTTGGAAGCTAAAGAGCAGGACAAGAAGAGTAGTGATCTCAGGATTGCTACCGGTGCCACGTGCAAGTGAGGCAAGGAACAGAGAGCGAGTGCAGCTGAACATGTGGTTACAGGGCTGATGCAGGAGGGAAAACTTCAGATATGTAGATCATTGGGATATCTTCTGGAGAAGGTGGGACCTGTACATAAAGGACGGATTGCACCTAAACTGGAGGGGCACCAATATCCTGCGTGGGAGGTTTGCTAGAGCTCTTCAGGAGGGTTTAAACTAGTTTGGCAGGGGAATGGGAACCAGAGCTATGGATCAGAGGATAGGTTAGCTGTTGAACAGTCAGAAATAGTATGCAGCGAGTCTGTGAGGGAGGATAGACAGTTGAAAGGGCAAAGTTGCACTCAGTGGAATGGGTTAAAGTGTGTCTGTTTCAATGCAAGGTGTGGCAGGAATTAGAGCATGGATCAGTACTTGGAACTACGATATTGTGGCCATTACGGAGACATGGATTTCACAGGGGCAGGAATGGTTGTTAGATGTTTTCAGAAGAATAGGGAGGGAGGTAAAAGAGGAGGGGGAGTGGCACTGTTAATTAGAGAGTGCACCACAGCTGCAGAAAAGGAGGTAGTTGAGGAGGGTTTGTCTACTGAGTCAGTATGGGTGGAAGGCAGAAACAAGAAAGGAGCAATCACTTTATTGGGAGTTTTCTATAGTCCGTCCCCCCCCCCAATTGCAGCAGAGATAGAGGAACAGATTGGGCGGCAGATCTTGGAAAAGTGCAGAAGTAACAGCGTTGTTGTAATGGGTGACTTCAACTTCCCTAATAGTGACTGGAACCTCCTTAGTGCAAATGGTTTGGATGGAGCAGATTTTGTCAGGTGTGTACAGGAAGGATTCCTGACTCAATATGTAGATAGGCTGACTAGGGGGGCATATTGGACTTGGTGCTCGGCAACGAACCAGGCCAGGTGTCAGATGTCTTCGTGGGAGAGCATATTGGTGACAGTGACCACAGCTCCTTGACCTTTACCAGTCATGGAGAGGGATAGGAACACACAGTATGGGAAGGCATGTAATTGGGGGAGGGTAAATTATACTGCTATTAGACAGGAGCTGAGGAGCATAAAGTGGGAACAATTGTTCTTGGGGAAATGCACAACAGTAATGTGGGGATTGTTTAAGGAGCACTTGCTGCGAGTGCTGAATAATTTTGGCCTACTGAATCGAGGAAGGAGTGGTAAGGTGAAGGAGCCTTGGATGACTAGAGAAGTGGAGCTTCTAGTCAAGAGGAAGAAGGAAGCTTGCATAAGGTTGAGGAAGCAAGAATCTGACTCGGCTCTAGAGGGTTACAAGGTAGCCAGGAAGGAACTCAAAAATGGACTGAGGAGAGCTAGAAGGGGACATGAAAAAGCCCTGTCGGGAAGGATTAGGGAAAACCCCAAGGCGTTCTGCACTTATGTGAGAAATAAGGCAGCACGGTAGCACAAGTGGATAGCACTGTGGCTTCACAGTGCCAGGGTCCCAAGATCGATTCCCCGCTGGGTCACTGTCTGTGTGGAGTCTGCACGTTCTCCCCGTGTCTGCGTGGGTTTCCTCCGGGTGCTCCGGTTTCCTCCCACAGTCCAAAGAAGTGCAGGTTAGGTGGATTGGCCATGATAAATTGCCCTCAATGACCAAAAAAGTTAGGAGGGGTTATTGGGTTACAGGGATACAGTGGAAGTGAGGGCTTAAGTGAGTCAGTGCAAACTCGATGAGCCGAATGGCCTCCTTCTGCACTGTATGTTCTATGTAAACAAGAGGATGATCAGAGTGAGAGTAGGGCCGATCAGGGATAGTGGAGGGAACTTGTGCCTAGAGTCTGAGGAGATGTAGAGGCTCAAAATGAATACTTTGCTTCAGTATTCACGAGAGAGAGGGAACTTGTTGCTCATGAGAACAGTGTGAACCAGGTTAATAGACTCAAACAGGCTGATATTAAGAAGGAGGATGTGCTGGAAATTTTGAAAAGCATCAGGATAGATAAGTCCCCTGGGCCTGATGGGATATACCCAAGGTTACTACGGGAAGCGAGGGAGGAAATAGCTGCGCCGTTGGCGATGATGTTTGCGTCTCCACTCTCCTGGAGTAGTGCTGGATAATTGGAGGGAGGTGAATGTTGTTCCCCTGTTCAAGAAAGAGAATAGGGAAATCCCTGGGAATTACAGTCTTAATGTTTGTGGTGAGCAAAATATGGGAAAGGATTTCTGAGAGATGGGGTCTATGGTTATTTGGAAAAACATAGTTTGTTTAAAGATAGTCAGCATGGCTTTGTGAGGGGCAGGTCATGCCTCACAACCCTCATTGAATTCTTTGAGGATGTGACGAGACACATTGATGAAGGTTGGGCAGTGGATGTGGTGTATATGCATTTCAGTAAGCCATTTGATCAGGTTCCCTATGGTAGGCTCATTCAGAAAGTTAGGGTGCATGGGATACAGGAAATTTGGCTGTCTGGATACAGAACTGGCTGGCCGAAAGAAGAGAGCGAGTGGTAGTGGATGGAAACTATTCCGCCTGGAGGTCGGTGACCAGTGGTGTCCCGCAAGGATCTGTTCTGGGACCTCTGCTCTTTGTGGTTTTTATAAATGACTTGGATGAGGAAGTGGAAGGGTGGTTTAGCAAGTTTGCCGATGACAAGAAGATTGGGGGAGTTGTAGGTAGTGTTGAGGGTTGTTGCAGGTTACAGCAGGACATTGAGAGGCTGCAGAGCTGGGCTGAGAAGTGGCAGATGGAGTTCAACCTTGATAAATGTGAAGTGATTCATTTTGGAAGGTCAAATTTGAATGCTGAATACAGGGTTAAAGGCAGGATTCTTGGACGCGTGGAGGAACAGAGGGATCTTGGGGTCCACATACATTAATCCCTCAAAGTTGCCACACAGGTTATAGGGTTGTTCAGAAGGCATATGGTGTGTTGGCTTTCATTTAACAAGGGGATTGAGTTCAAGAGCCGCGAGGTTTTGCTGCAGCTTTATAAAACTCTAGTTAGACCACACTTAGAATATTGTGTCCAGTTCTGGTTGCCTCATTATAGGAAGGATGTGGATGCTTTGGAGAGGGGACAGAGGAGATTTACCAGGATGCTGCCTGGACTGGAGGGCATGTCTTATGAAGAAAGGTTGAGGGAGCTAGGGCTTTTCTCACTGGAGCAAAGAAGGCAGAGAGGTGATTTGATAGAGGTGTACAAGGTGATGAGAGGCATGGATAGAGTGGATAGCTAGAGACTTTTCCCCAGGGTGGAAATGGCTGTCATGAGGGGACATAATTTTAAGGTGATTGGAGGAAGGTATGGGGAGATGTCAGAGGTAGGTTCTTTACACAGAGTGGTGGGTGTGTGGAATGCACTGCCAGCAGAGGTGGTGGAGTCAGAGTCATTAGGGACATTTAAGTGACTCTTGGGCAGGCACATGGACAGCAGTAAATTGAAGGGTCTCGGTTAGGTTGATCTTAGATTAGGATAAATGGTCGGCACAACATTGTGGGCTGAAGGACCTGTACTGTGCTGTACTGTTCTATGTTTTACATCAGTAACGATGAGTGCTTTTAAGTATACTTTTAATGGAGGGAGGTTGCCTGTGTCCAAAGGGCAGAGGGATTAGGGGGTTAAAGTTTGCAAGACATTAAATGTAGCACCAATAGTGGATAAGACCATTGAAGACCAATGGTCTTCTTACAAGAGGAATTATAAAATATGTAGTGTGATCTGTATTAAACCCTGGTAATCTGACAATTGGAGCACTGCATGCAGTTTTGAGCTACACACTGTTATACAGGAAGGAAGTCAAAAGTGCAGCACAGATTCATGAGGATGCTGTTGCCTGTGCAGAAATATAAATATCGAAACTTAAAGTAGTGATTGGTTTCAAAGAGGTGTTTCAGATTGACAGGATGCGGTTGGATACAGAGAAGTTGACTTTCTGTAGTTAAGGGGCCTAGAATGAAGGGCATATATGTAAAATGTAACTTCATTTAGTAAACCAGCTGAAGATATTATTTTACAAAGGCTTGTGGAATTTATTACGAGAGTTATTGACAGAAGCAGACGCCATGTCAACATTTAAAAACCAGCTAGATTGTTAGCTGAAGGACGGTGGAATAGAAGGAACATTGGGTTAGGTCACCAGTTGTGTGGAAGATAAATATTAGCACAGCCTGGTTAAGCTGGAAGATTAACCATATTTTAATTCCTATGGAGTGCGTTGCCGTCTCTGTCACCTGGCTTTGGAGGTGGCGGGGATTTGAGAAGGCGGCTAGTTGTCAAAGGATCTGGGAGTGTCTTTGCCCGTCCGGCTAACCCTTAAACAATGTTCAAGCAAGACTTCCATTCCCAACACTGAAAAGAGAGCTGAATGCCAGAGGTGAGGTGAGAGTGACTCGTCTTGACATCAAGGCAGCATTTAACCAAGTGTGGCGTCAAGGAGCCCTAAGCAAAACTGGGACCAATGGGAATTGGGGGGGCGGGTGGTGGAGGGGGTATATGTGGGGCTCTCCACAGGCATCTTGGAGTCTTGCCTTGCACAAATGAAGATAGTTCATGGACGGCTGCTATCTCTGTTCCAGGACATCACTGCAGTGTAGTATCCTAGGCTCAACCATTTTCAGCTGCTTCATCAATGACGTTCCTTCCATCTTAAGATCGGAAGTGGGGATGATCTCAGATAATTGCACAATATTCAGCACCATTTCCAACTCTTCAGATGTCATTCTGGTCACTGGATTACTAGTCCGGTAACATAGATTCATAGAATCTCTGCAGTGCTATTCAAGTTTGCACCAAGTCTCCAAAAGAGCACCCAACCTGAGCCCATTTCCCCGCCCGATACCTGTTACCCCATAACTCCATCTAACGTTTGGACACTAAGTAGCAATTTTAACATGACTAATCCACTTAACCTGCACAACTTTGGACTGTGGGAGGAAACTGGAGCACCTGGAGGAAACCCACGCAGACGGGAGGAGAATGTGCAAACTCCATACAGTCACCCGAGGTCGGAATTTAATCTGGGCCCTGACGCAGAGGGGCAGCTCCCTGGGGTAAAAAATTCCAACGATTCACCAGAAATTCTCTCAATCTCACATTTTCCCACATTGAATTCCATTTGCCAATTTTATGCCCACTCACTTAACCTGCCAATATCTCTGTAAACTATTTATATCTTCCTTACAACCTGCCTTCACTTCCATCTTTGTATCACCTGCAAATTGATGAACTTGGTGCATTTGAATGCTACAGTGAGAGTTTGGTGACTGAGGGAGTATAAGGGTTCATTTTTATCTAAAGTCTAGTATTTCTTTTATTTAGTTAATTAACTTGAAAGTTGCTGTTTGGTTTAGAAGAAGGTGAATTTTGAGTCAGCCTTAAACAAGGTTCTACTTGTAGGTACTTGCAGCTGGAGTTTGTTAATTAGTTAATTGGATTTATAAAAATGATCCAGCTACAGTGCAGACTTTGTTTGCACTGAGTGCTGAACTTAGTGCATTTGAGTGCTTCAGTGAGAGTTTGGTGACTGAGGGAGTTAGGTGAGGAGGGAGCAAGGTACTCCTTTCATTTCATTTCCGCAAAGAGCGAGAAGGGAGCCAGGAGTTTAGAGTACAGCTGACTGGAAGCAGATTCGGAGGGCGGAGGTCCAGTTGGTCTACAGGGCAGCTATACTCTGTAAAGTAAGAAGGGATGGAGGCTAGGGCGGTTGCATGCTCCTGCTGTAGGATGTGGGTGGTGAGGGATACCACCGGTGTCCCCGCTGACTATACCTGCGGGGAGTGCACCCAACTCCAGCTCCTCGGAGACCGTGTTAGGGAATTGGAGCTGGATGAACTTCGGATCATCTGGGAGGCAGAGGGGGTTATCGAGAAGAGTTACAGGGAGGTAGCCACACCCAAAGTACTGGACAAGAGTAGCTGGGTTACAGTCAGGGGAGAGAAAACTAACAGGCAGACAGTGCAGGGATCCCTCGTGGCCGTTCCCATTCAAAACAAGTATACCGTTTTGGATGCTGTTGGGGGGATGACCTAGCGGCCAGGTCTCTGGCACTGAATCTGGCTCTGGGGCTCAGAAGGGAAGGGGGGACACTAGAAAAGCAATAGTAATAGGAGATTCAATGGGTAGGGGAATAGATAGGAGATTCTGTGGTCGTGAGCGAGACTCCCGGAAGGTATGTTGCCTGGGATGTCTCGGATCGTGTCTTCAGGATCCTGAAGGGGGAGGGTGAGCAGCCAGAAGTTGTGGTGCACATTGGTACCAACGACGTAGGTAGGAAAAGGGGTGTGGAGGTAATAAACCAGTTTAGGGAGTTAGGCTGGAAGTTAAAGGCCAGGACAGACAGAGTTGTCCTCTCTGGTTTGTTGCCGGTGCCACGTGTTAGCGAGGCTAGGAATAGGGAGAGAGTGCAGTTGAACACATGGCTGCAGGAATGGTGTAGGAGGGAGGGCTTCAGGTATTTGGATAATTGGAGCGCATTCTGGGGAAGGTGGGACCTGTACAAGCAGGACGGGTTGCATCTGAACCGGAGGGGCACCAATATCCTGGGAGGGAGGTTTTCCAGTAGTCTTCGGAAGGGTTTAAACTAATTTGGCTGGGGAATGGGAACCGGATTTTTAGTCCAGCAACTAAGGAAGCCGATATTCAGTACGCCAAAGCGTGTAGTGACGCAGTGGGGAAGGTAACACCGACAAAGGAGAGTACTTGCAGGCAAGGAGATGGGTTGAAGTGTGTATACTTCAACGCAAGAAGCATCAGGAATAAGGTGGGTGAACTTAAGGCATGGATCGGTACTTGGGACTATGATGTGGTGGCCATCACGGAAACTTGGATAGAAGAGGGGCGGAAATGGTTGTTGGGAGGTCCCTGGTTAAAGATGTTTCAACAAGATTAGGGAGGATGGTAAAAGAGGTGGGGGTGTGGCATTGTTAATTAGAGATAGTATAACAGCTGCAGAAAGGCAGTTCGAGGAGGATCTGCCTACTGAGGTAGTATGGGTTGAAGTCAGAAATAGGAAAGGAGCAGTCACCTTGTTGGGAGTTTTCTATAGCCCCCCCCAATAGCAGCAGAGATGTGGAGGAACAGATTGGGAAACAGATTTTGGAAAGGTGCAGAAGTCACAGGGTAGTAGGCATGGGTGACTTCAACTTCCCAAATATTGAGTGGAAACTCTTTAGATCAAATAGTTTGGATGGGGTGGTGTTTGTGCAGTGTGTCCAGGAAGCTTTTCTAACACAGTATGTAGATTGGCCGACCAGAGGGGAGGCCATATTGGATTTGGTACTTGGTAATGAACCAGGGCAGGTGATAGATTTGTTAGTGGGGGAGGATTTTGGAGGTAGTGACCACAATCCTGTGACTTTCACTTTAGTAATGGAGAGGGAAAGGTGCATGCAACAGGGCAAGGTTTACAATTGGGGGAAGGGTAAATACAATGCTGTCAGACAAGAATTAAAGTGCATAAGTTGGGAACATAGGCTGTCAGGGAAAGACAAGCTGTCAGGGAAGGACACAAGTGAAATGTGGAATTTGTTCAAGGAACAGGTACTGCGTGTCTTTGATATGTATATCCTTGTCAGGCAGGGAAGAGATGGTCGAGTGAGGGAACCATGGTTGACGAGAGGTTGAATGTCTTGTTAAGAGGAAGAAGGAGATTTGTGTAAGGCCGAGGAAACAAGGTTCAGACAGGACACTGGAGGGATACAAGATAGCCAGGAGGGAACTGAAGAAAGGGATTAGGAGAGCTAAGAGAGGGCGTGAAAAATCTTTGGCAGGTAGGATCAAGGAAAACCCCAAGGCCTTTTACACACATGTGAGAAATATGAGAATGACTAGAGCGAGGGTGGGTCCGATCAAGGACAGTAGCGGGAGATTGTGTATTGAGTCTGAAGAGACAGGAGAGGTCTTGAACGAGTACTTTTCTTCAGTATTTACAAACGAGAGGGGCCATATTGTTGGAGAGGACAGTGTGAAACAGACTGGTAAGCTCGAGGAGATACTTGTTAGGAAGGAAGATGTGTTGGGCATTTTGAAAAACTTGAGGATAGACAAGTCTCCCGGGCCTGACAGGATATATCCAAGGATTCTATGGGAAGCAAGAAATGAAATTGCAGAGCCGTTGGCAATGATATTTTTGTCCTCACTGTCAACAGGGGCGGTATCAGGGGATTGGAGAGTGGCGAATGTTGTGCCCCTGTTCAAAAAAGGGAACAGGGATAACCCTGGGAATTACAGGCCAGTTAGTCTTACTTCGGTGGTAGGCAAAGTAATGGAAAGGGTACTGAGGGATAGGATTTCTGAGCATCTGGAAAGACATTGCTTGATTAGGGATAGTCAGCACGGATTTGTGAGGGGTAGGTCTTGTCTTATTGACTTCTTTGAGGAGGTGACCAAGCATGTGGATGAAGGTAAAGCAGTGGATGTAGTGTACATGGATTTTAGTAAGGCATTTGATAAGGTTCCCCATGGTAGTCTTATGCAGAAAGTAAGGAGGCATGGGATAGTGGGAAATTTGGCCAGTTGGATAACGAACTGGCTAACCGATAGAAGTCAGAGAGTGGTGGTGGATGGCAAATAGTCAGCCTGGAGCCCAGTTACCAGTGGCGTACCACAGGGATCGGTTCTGGGTCCTCTGCTGTTTGTGATTTTCATTAATGACTTGGATGAGGGAGTTGAAGGGTGGGTCAGTAAATTTGCAGATGATACGAAGATTGGTGGAGTTGTGGATAGTGAGGAGGGCTGTTGTCGGCTGCAAAGGGACATAGATAGGGTGCAGAGCTGGGCTGAGAAGTGGCAGATGGAGTTTAACCCTGACAAGTGTGAGGTTGTCCATTTTGGAAGGACAAATATGAATGCTGAATACAGGGTTAACGGTAGGGTTCTTGGCAAGGTAGAGGAGCAGAGAGATCTTGGGGTCTATGTTCATAGATCTTTGAAAGTTGCCACTCAAGTGGATAGAGCTGTGAAGAAGGCCTATGGTGTGCTGGTGTTCATTAGCAGAGGGATTGAATTTAAGAGCCGTGAGGTGATGATGCAGCTGTACAAAACCTTGGTAAGAACAAAGAAAATTACAGCACAGGAACAGGCCCTTCGGCCCTCCCAGCCTGCGCCGATCCAGATCCTTTATCTAAACCTGTCTCCTGTATTCCAAGGTCTACTTCCCTCTGTTGCTGCCCGTTCATATACCTGTCTAGATGCCTCTTAAATGATGCTATCGTGCCCGCCTCTACCACCTCCGCTGGTAAAGCGTTCCAGGCACCCACCACCCTCTGCGTAAAGAACTTTCCACGCACATCTCCCTTAAACTTACCCCCTCTCACCTTGAAATCGTGACCCCTTGTAACTGACACCCCCACTCTTGGAAAAAGCTTGTTGCTATCCACCCTGTCCATACCTCTCATAATTTTGTATACCTCAATCAGGTCCCCCCTCAACCTCCGTCTTTCCAACGAAAACAATCCTAATCTACTCAACCTTTCTTCATAGCTAGCACCCTCCATACCAGGCAACATCCTGGTGAACCACCTCTGCACCCTCTCCAAAGCATCCACATCCTTCTGGTAATGTGGCGACCAGAACTGCATGCAGTATTCCAAATGTGGCTTAACCAAAGTCCTATACAACTGTAACATGACCTGCCTACTCTTGTACTCAATACCCCGTCCGATGAAGGCAAGCATGCTGTATGCCTTCTTGACCACTCTATCAACCTGCGTTGCCACCTTCAGGGTACAATGGACCTGAACTCCCAGATCTCTCTGTACATCAATTTTCCCCAGGACCCTTCCATTGACCATATAGTCCGCTCTTGAATTTGATCTTCCAAAATGCATCACCTCGCATTTGCCTGGATTGAACTCCATCTGCCATTTCTCTGCCCAACTCTCCAATCTATCTATATTTTGTTGTATTCTCTGACAGTCCTCCTCGCTATCTGCAACTCCACCAATCTTAGTATCATCTGCAAACTTGCTAATCAGACCACCTATACCTTCCTCCAGGTCATTTATGTAGATCACAAACAATAGTGGTCCGAGCACAGATCCCTGTGGAACACCACTAGTCACCCTTCTCCATTTTGAGACACTCCCTTCCACCACTATTCTCTGTCTCCTGTTGCCCAGCCAGTTCTTTATCCATCTAGCTAGTACACCCTGAACCCCATGCGACTTCACTTTTCCCATCAACCCGCCATGGGAAACCTTATCAAACGCCTTACTAAAGTCCATGTATATGACATCTACAGCCCTTCCCTCATCAATTAACTTTGTCACTTCCTCAAGGAATTCTATTAGGTTTGTGAGACATGACCTTCCTTGCACAAAACCATGCTGCCTATCACTGATAAGTCTATTTTCTTCCAGATGTGAATCGATCCTATCCTTCAGTATCTTCTCCAACAGTTTGCCTACCACTGACGTCAAGCTCACAGGTCTGTAATTCCCTGGATTTTCCCTGCTACCCTTCTTCAACTAAGGGACAACATTAGCAATTCTCCAGTCCTCCGGGACCTCAGCCGTGCTCAAGGATGCTGCAAAGATATCTGTTAAGGCCCCAGCTATTTCGACCTTCGCTTCCCTCAGTAACCTGGGATAGATCCCATCCGGTCCTGGGGACTTGTCCACCTTAATGTCTTTTAGAATACCCAAAACTTCCCCTTTCCGTATGATAACTTGACCTAGAGTATTTAAACATCCATCCCTAGCCTCAACATCCATCTTGTCCCTCTCCTTTGTGAATACCGATGCAAAGTACTCATTAAGAATCTCACCCATTTCCTCCCAGTCCACGCATAAATTCCCTCTCTTGTCTTTGAGTGGGCCAATCCTTTCCCTAGTTACCCTCTTGCTCCTTACATACGAATAAAAGGCTTTGGTATTTTCCTTAACCCTGTTAGCCAAAGATATTTCATGACCCCTTTTAGCCCTTTTTATTGCGTGTTTGAGATTCGTCCTACTTTCCCGATATTCCTCCATAGCTTCATCAGTTTTGAGTCGCCTCGATCTTGCATATGCTTCCTTTTTCATCTTAGCTAGTCTCACAATTTCACCCGTCATCCATGGTTCCCTAATCTTGCCATTTCTATCTCTCATTTTCACAGGGATATGTCTGTCCTGCACTCTAATCAACCTTTCCTTAAAAGACTCCCACATTTCAAATGTGGATTTGCCCTTAAACAGCTGCTCCCAATCCACATTCCCTAGCTCCTGCCGAATTTTGTTATCCTCTGCCTTTCCCCAATTTCGCACTCTTCCTTTCGGACCACTCTTGTCCTTGTCCATGAGTATTCTAAAACTTACGGAATTGTGATCGCTATTCCCAAAGTAATCACCGACTGAAACATCAACCACCTGGCCGGGATCATTCCCCAATACCAGGTCCTGTATGGCCCCTTCCCGAGTTGGACTATTTACATACTGCTCTAAAAAACTCTCCTGGATGCTCCTTACAAACTCTGCTCCATCTACGCCTCCAACACTACACAAATCCCATTCGATGTTGGGGAAGTTAAAATCTCCCATCACAACCACCCTATTGCTCCTACATTTTACTATAATCTGTCTGCATATTTGTACCTCTACTTCATGCTCACTTTTGGGAGGCCTGTAGTAAAGTCCCAACAATGTTACTGCACCCTTCCTATTTCTTAGCTCCACCCATATTGCCTCAGTGCTCGAATCCTCTATCGTGCGCTCCTTAATCACAGCTGTGATATCATCTCTGACGAAAAATGCAACTCCTCCACCCCTTCTACCTCCCTCTCTATCCATCCTGAAGCATCTATACCCTGGGATATTCAGTTGCCAGTCCTGCCCTTCCCTCAACCAAGTCTCAGTATATACCAATAACATCATATTCCCAGGTACTGATCCAAGCCCTAAATTCATCTGCCTTACCTGCTACACTTCTCGCATTAAAACAAATGCACGACAGACCACCTGTCCCTTTGCGTTCATCATCTCTTCCCTGTCGACTCTGCCCCTTAGTCACATGGAGTTTATTATCTCATACCTTACCGGCTTTAGTTGCTGCTTCTTTACTGACCTCTAACTTCCTAATCTGGTTCCCATCCCTCTGCCACATTAGTTTAAAACCTCCCCAACAGTGTTAGCAAAAGCACCCCCTAGGACATTGGTTCCAGTCCTGCCCAGGTGTAGACCATCCGGTTTGTAATGGTCCCACCGCCCCCAGAACCGGTTCCAATGTCCCAAAAATCTGAACCCCTCCCTCCTGCACCATTTCTCAAGCCACGAATTCATACTGACTATTCTTGAATTTCTGATTGTAGGACCTCAGCCTTTTTTTTACCTATATCGTTGGTGCCTATATGCACCACGACAACTGGCTGTTCACCCTCCCCCTTTAGTATGTCCTGCAGCCGATCTGAGACATCCCTGACCCGAGCACCCGGGAGGCAACATACCATTCGTGAGTCTCGTTTTCGACCACAGAAACGCCTGTCTACTCCCCTTACAATTGAATCCCCTATGACTATAGCCCTGCCAGTCTTTTTCCCGCCCTTCTGTGCAGCAGAGCCAGCCACGGTGCCATGAGCCTGGCTACTACTGCCTTCCCCTGGTGAGTCATCTCCCCCAACAGTATCCAAAACGGTATACCTGTTTTGGAGGGAGATACCTGCACTGCCTTCCTGCTCTTTCTCTGCCTTTTGGTCACCCATTCCCTGTCTCCCTCACCAATCCTAATCTGCGGTGTGACCAACTCCCTGAACGTGCTATCCACGACCTCCTCAGCATCGCGGATGCTCCAAAGTGAGTCCACCCGCACTCCAGAGCCGTCATGCGGGCTAACAGGCGCTGCAGCTGGACGCACTTCGCGCACATGAAGGAGTCAGGGACATCGGCCGCGTCCCTAAACTCCCACATTGAGCATGAGGAGCATAACACGGGTCTGGGATCTCCTGCCATTTTTACCCTTTACCTTAACTGACTACAAACTATACTATCAAATAATTAATAAATGAAAGGAACAAAGATTTTACTTACCAATCACAATACTTACCAACACACGAAGAGTTAAATTTCTCCCAGCTGCTGCTAATTGGAGCACTTTCCTTACCAGCCAATCAGATCTCTGCTTTGCTGTGATGTCGCTCTTCCAGGTAAGTTTTTAAAGTTTTAAAGAGGTAAACTTACCTTCGAAGTCTCGCCCCTGTCTCTCCGCGCTCTTTAATGAAGTCTCACCCCTGTCTCTCCGCGCTCTTTAATGAAGTCTCGCCCCTGTCTCTCCGCGCTCTTTAATGAAGTCTCGCCCCTGTCTCTCCACGCTCTTTAATGAAGTCTCGCCCCTGTCTCTCCGCGCTCTTTAATGAAGTCTCGCCCCTGTCTCTCCGCGCTCTTTAAGGCCACATTTGGAGTACTGTGTGCAGTTCTGGTCACCTCATTTTAGGAAGGATATGGAAGCTTTGGAAAAGGTGCAAAGGAGATTTACCAGGATGTTGCCTGGAATGGCGAGTAGGTCTTCCGAGGAAAGGTTGAGGGTGCTAGGCCTTTTCTCATTAGAACGGAGAAGGATGAGGGGCGAGTTGATAGAGGTTTATAAGGTGATCAGAGGAATAGATAGAGTAGACAGTCAGAGACTTTTCCCCCGGGTGGAACGAGGGTAGATTGGAGAGGTTGGGACTGTCTCCTTGGAGAGAAGAAGGTTAAGAGGAAATTTGATAGAGATGTTCAAAATCATGAAGGGGATGGACAGAGTAGGTAGAAACTGTTCTCACTCATAAAAGGATCAATAATGAAAGGGCACAGATTTAAAGGTATTTGCAAAAGAAGCAAATGTGATGTGAGCAAAAACTGTTTCACACACCTAGTGGTTCAGGTCTGGTATGCGCTGCCTGGAATGTGGTGGAGGCAGGTTCAATCGAGGCAATCAAGAGGGTATTAGATGATTACTTGAATAGAAACAATGTGTAGGGTACGGGGCAAGGCAGGGGAATGACACAGTCATGGTGCTCATTTGGCAAGCTGGTGCAGACACGATGGGCCAAATGGCCGCCTTCTGCACTGCAACGATTCTGTGAAATCAGCTAGTTTAATGAAAAGCAGAAGATTGTAGTTTGTAACTGTTAAAATATTTGGAAGAGGCCATTTCTGGATTTGAATTACTGCCAGTCATACATACATTTTGAACAAATTAGTCTGTGTTCATAGCAGGTTTCTCTCCCCTGAACTTTGCAGACAGGCACTTGCAACATTTGTTTGAAGTTTGGGGTAAGATTCTCGCAGTTCTTTTTAAACAAATAGGCCTGCGACTGTAATAAAGGATGTTATAATTACAAGAGCAGGATATTCTATAAATGCCTAGTAGGTAGAAGTCAGGAGCAGGGTGGAATACTCTCTGCAGCCAGTTAGGGTTGTGCATTCTATGTGTCTGATATCTCGAATGTTCTGAATGGTTACTTGATTTAGTACACTGTCACTTTTCACCTTAATTTTAGTCCAGTCAAGACCAAAGAACAATACGGCACAGGAACAGACCCTTTGGTCCTCCAAGCCTGCACCGATCATGTGTCCTATCTAGATCAACCGCCTGTACCTTTCTATACCCCGTCTGTTTATGTGCCTATCCAGATAGGCCTTAAAGGTCGCTAATGTATCTGCCTCAACCACCTCACTTTGCAGTGTATTCCAGGCCACCACCACCATCTGTGTAAAAAAAACTTCCTCCGCACATCTCCACTGAACCTATCCCCCTCACCTTGAACTTGTGCCCTTTTGTAATTGTTATTTCCGCCCTGAGAAAAAGCCTCCAACTGTTCACCATATCTATACCCCGAATAATTTTATAAACTTCAATCAGGTCGCTCCTCAGCCTCTGTCTCTCCAGGGAGAACAATCCCAGTTTATTCAATCTCTATAGCTAATTCCCTCCATACCAGGCAGCGTCCTGGTAAACCTTTTCTGTACTCTCTCCAAAGCCTCCACGTCCTTCTGGTAGTGCGGTGACCAGAATTGGACGCAGTATTCCAAATGTGGCCTAATCAACGTTCTATATAATTGTAACATAATTTGCAAGCTTTTATATCGCTACTCCGTGATTTCTTTACCACCATTTCCATCTGTGCTGCCACTTTTTTTTTTAGAAACATTTTATTGAGGCTTTTAACATTTTAACATATCAACATGCTAAATAGCAGAGCAGTCCGACAACCTAAAACCCCCACAGTAACATGCCCAATCTTCCCCCCCCCCCCACCCTAACTCCTAGCTACCATTATATATTAGATTCCCTGCCCTTATTCTCCATTTCCATGCCCCCCCCCCCCCTCTGCTGACGGTGAGTTTTAGTTAAAGTATTGATGAACGGCTGCCATTGACTCTCCTCAGGGCCTTCTCCCATAGCCTGACTTCCAACCCCCCCCCCCCCATCCCAACTCGTCCTCCCACTTCCTCTTCACCTCCCCATTTGGGACCCCTTCCCACTCCATCAGTTCCTTGTATATTTTTGAGACCCTCCCCTCCCAACCCCTGTTTTGACATCATCTTATCCTGTGGTGCCCTTAGGGGGAGGCGAGGGAAGCTTGGAACCTGCCCCCGGACAAAATCTCGTACCTGCAGGGTACCACCCGGCAACTCAAACTCCTCCTCTCGCTCCTCCAGGCTCGGGAACCCCTCCTCAATGAAGAGATCCCCAAATCTCTCAATTCCTGCCCGCTGCCAACTCCTAAAGCCCACAAGCAGCCCCCCCCCAGAGCAAATCAGTGATTGTCACAGATTAGTGACCACATCGACGCCCCCTCATGTGTTGCCTCTATTGCCCCCACACTCTCAGGGCTGCCGCTACCACTGGGCTTGTGGAGAACTGAGCCGGCAAGAATGGCAGAGGTGTCGTTAACAGAGTCTTCAGACTCGTGCCCTTACAAGACGCTGCCTCTACCCGCTACCACACCGACCACTCCCCCCCCCCCCCCCCCCCCCCACTACCCAGTTCCTCACCATCGAAATATTAGCCGCCCAGTAGTAATTAATAGAGTTCGGAAGGGCCGCGCCCCCACTCAAGAAGGACCTTCTTCACCCTCGGGGCTTTCCCAGCCCATATAAAACCCAAGATCGCCGCGTTCATTTTCCTAAAAAATGCCTTGATGATAAAGATTGGGAGACACTGAAACACGAACAGCAATTTCGGGAGGACTGTCATTTTCACAGTCTGTACCCTCCCCCATCAGTGACAGCGGGAGCACGTCCCACCTACGGAAGTCCCCTTTCATTTGTTCAATCATCCTGCCCAAATTTAGTTTATGAAACTGACCCCAGTCGCTTGCCACTTGAATCCCCAGGTACCTAAAGCTCCCTCCCACCACTTAGAACGGCATTATCGTCAGTCTCCTCTCCTGCCCCCTTGCCTGGATCGTGAAGGCCTCGCTCTTGCTCATGTTTATTTTGTAACCTGAGAACCGGGTAAATTTCTCCAGTATTCCCATAATTCCTGCAATCCTCCCCAACGGGTCTGTGATATACAGTAGCAAATCGTCTGCATAGAGTGAGACCCTATGCTCCACCCCCACTCTCGCTATCCCCCACCAAATGTTCAATACCCTCAGTGCCATTGCCATAGGCTCTGTGGCCAGGGCAAACAGTAGTGGGGAGAGTGGGCATCCCTGCCTTGTCCCCCTGCACAGACTAAAATACTCTGACCGGACCCGGTCAGTCCTTACATTCGCCACCGGTGCCTGATATAGCACTCCACAAATCCCTCCCCGAACCCAAACCTTCCCAGGATATCCCACAGGTACCTCCACTCTGCCCGATCAAAGGCCTTCTCTGCATCCATGGCCACCACCACCTCGACCTCGCGCTCCTCTGCAGGCATCATTATCCCATTTAGGAGCCTTCTAATATTGGACGTCAGGTGTCGTCCCTTCACGAATCCTGTCTGGTCCTCCCCACTACCTCCGGGATACAATCCTCTATGCGCATGACCAAGATCTTTGCCAACAATTTAGCATCCACATTCAACGGGGAAATTTGTCTACATGGTCCACAACTCTCCAGACCCTTACACCCCCCCCCCCCCCCCCCCCCCCGGGGCCAGGAATCACTGCATGCGCTCCTCCCATGCTGGGAGTTCCAATTTGTCCAGTCTCGACCCAGGACCGTGTTGAAATCTACCCCCACAATCAATCGATGTGAATCCAGGTCCGTGATGTTCCTCAGCACCCGTCTGACAAACTCAACATCATCTCAGTTTGGGGCATATATATTTACCAATACCACGGCCATTCCCTCCAACTTCCCACTAACCATAACATATCTACCCTCCCCAGGTCCGACCCTCCCCAGTTACGCCTCTATCTTCCCCACCTCGAACGCCACCCGTTGTTTGACCAAGATTGGCCCCCTCGTTTTAAAGTCTTATCCCGAATGAAAAACCCATCCCTTCCTCCACCTAATCTGATCCCCCACCTTCAAATGTATCTCCTCCAACATGGCGATGTCCGCCTCCAGTTGCCTCAAGTGCACAAATACGCAGGCCCTTTTGACTGGCCCATTCAGCCTCTGATCGTTCCACCCCCGCTCCGCCCCCAGCTGATCACCATAACCTCTCCTAGGCCAGTCTGCGGCCCATGTCTCGCACCTCCCCCGACCTGCCCTCAGGCAACCACCGTCATCAACCCTCCTCCTCCTCCACTTTCAAAGTCCTCTCCCCGTCAGCAGTACTGTTTCCGCCCCCCCCCCCCCCCCCCCCCCCCCCCCCCACCCCCTCCTCACCTCGGTCTTCAGCTCACCACCCCACTTTGCTTCCATGAACTAGCCCTCCCGGCTAGCCTGGCAGCCCCCGCCCATGGCGCTTGCATCTAACCCCCCACTGGTTTCCCCCCCCCCCCCCCCCGCCCCGCGCTTAGTGCAAAGGCAAGAAGCAAAAACAAACAAACAATGCCTCCCAAGGTCTAAGCACACAGGCCCACCCCTCCTCCCTTTACAAATTATTATATACCAGCCTAACCCCAAACCGAACAGGAAAAATACGGCAAGAAACAAGCAGAACTCCCAAAGTAAGTCCAAACAACACAGATCCAAAGCTTTACAAAACATAGTTCAGTTCTCCTCAGTCAAAGTTCAAGATCCTCCTTCCCCGTCAGTCTATTCTCCTTCATGAGGCCTGCTGCCTCCTCTGACGACCCAAAGTGCAACTCCCGGCCCCCATAGGTCACCCATAGGCCAGCCGGGTACAGTAGTCCGAACTTTATGCCTTTTTTGTACAGGGCCGACTTGACCTTATTAAAGCTCGCCCTCTTCTTTGCGAGCTCTGCTCCCAGGTCCTGATACACCCAGATCTCAACATCTTCCCACGTACATCGACTCGTCTGCCTGGCCCACCTCGTAATGCGTTCCTCGTCCAGGAACCAATGTAATCGCACCAACATCGCCCTCAGCGGCTCACCCCCCTTGGGGCTTGCTCATCAGTGCCCTGTGGGCCCCATCCACCTCCAACGGTCGATTAAATGCACCTTCCCAAGCAGCTTCTCCACCATCATCCCCACATAAGCACCAGCATCCGATCCTTCGATTCCCTACGGCAGACCCACGGTCCGGAAGTTCTGCCTCTGAGAACAATTTTCCAGGTCTTCCACTTTCTCCAGCAGTCTCTTTTGCTGGTAACATAGCATCCCAATCTCTGCTGCCATAGAGGTGGACTGGTCCTCATACTCTCCCGCCGGCTCCTCCAACCTCTGGATCGCCTGACCCACGCCAGTTTCGCCTCCACGCGGTCAACCACTGCCTTGATCGAGTCCACCGCCAGGGCCAGGCCCTTCCTATGTTGGGTGAACTTCTCATTTAAGAAGCTCACCAACTGGTCCATCGACCACTGAGCTGACGGGGTCCAAACCTGTTCGTCCACCATCTCCACACACGCTGTCTGCTCCTCTCTCGGCACCACCGCCTGGTCCGCTCTTTTCCGATGGCTTCTGGACCGCAGCTCCTGAACTCGGGGTCCCTTTCATCTGTTCTTGCTTCTGCACCCTTTCTCTACAAATTTTCTGCAACAATCCAGCTTAAAAGCCACAAAAAGACCACCATGAGCGGGAGCTGCCAAATGTGTAACCGTTCACTCCATGGTCGCCTCTGGAAGTCCTGTGCTGCCACTTTTGAGGATCTGTGGACCTGCACCCCCAGATCTCTCTGTGTCCTCCTCAGTTTGTCTACAAAATTATGAGGCATAGACAGAGTGGATAGTCTGAGACTTTTTCCCGGGGTAGAGGGGTCAATTATTAGGGGGCACAGGTTTAAGGTGCGAGGAGCAAGGTTTAAAGGAGATGTACGAGGCAGGTTTTTTTACACAGAGGGTAGTGGGTGACTGGAACTCGCTGCCGGAGGAGGTGGTGGAAGCAGGCACGATAGTGATGTTTAAAGGGTATCTTGACAAATACATGAATAGGATGGGAATAGAGGGATACAAATCCCGGAAGTATAGAAGATTTTAGTTTAGACGGGCAGCATGGTCGGCGCAGGCTTGGAGGACCGAAGGGCCTGTTCCTGTGCTGTACTTTTCTTGGTTCTTTGTCTCTATGCTTACAGGTGCAACAGGTGATTAAGAAAGCAAATGGAGTTTTGTCCTTCATTGCTAGAGGGATGGAGTTTAAGACTAGGGAGGTTATGCTGCAATTGTATAAGTTGTTAGTGAGGCCACACCTGGAGTATTGTGTTCAGTTTTGGTCTCCTTACTTGAGAAAGGACGTACTGGCACTGGAGTGTGTGCAGAGGAGATTCACTAGGTTAATCCCAGAGCTGAAGGGGTTGGATTACGAGGCGAGGTTGAGTAGACTGGGACTGTACTCGTTAGAATTTAGAAGGATGAGGGGGTATCTTATAGAAACATACAAAATTATGAAGGGAATAGATAGGATAGATGCGGGCAGGTTGTTTCCACTGGCGGGTGAAAGCAGAACTAGGGGGCATAGCCTCAAAATGAGGGGAAGTAGATTTAGCACTGAGTTTCGGAGGAACTTCTTCACCCAAAGGGTTGTGAATCTATGGAATTCCTTGCCCAGTGAAGCAGTAGAGGCTCCTTCATTAAATGTTTTTAACAGGGTTAAGGAAAATCCCAAAGCCTTTTATTCGTATAGAACATAGAACAGTACAGCACAGAACAGGCCCTTCGGCCCTCGATGTTGTGCCGAGCACTGATCACCCTACTCAAACCCACGTATCCACCCTATACCTGTAACCCAACAACCCCCCCCCCCCAACCTTACTTCTTAGGACACTACGGGCAATTTAGCATGGCCAATCCACCTAACCCGCACCTCTTTGGACTGTGGGAGGAAACCGGAGCACCCGGAGGAAACCCACGCACACACTGGGAGGACGTGCAGACTCCGCACAGACAGTGACCCAGCCGGGAACCGAACCTGGCACCCTGGAGCTGTGAAGCATTGACGCTAACCACCATGCTACCGTGCTGCCCGTAATATAAGGAGCAAGAGGGTAACTAGAGAAAGGATTGGGCCACTCAAAGACAAAAGAGGGAATTTATGCGTGGGGTCAGAGGAAATGGGTAAGATTCTTATTGAGTACTTTGCATCGGTATTCACCAAGGAAAGGGACATGACGGATGTTGAGGCTAGGGATGGATGTTTAAATACTCTAGGTCATGTTGGCATGAGGCAGGGGGAGGTTTTGGGTATTCTAAAAGGCATTAAGGTGGACAAGTCCCCAGGACCGGATGGGATCTATCCCAGGTCACTGAGGGAAATGAGGGACGAAATAGCTGGGGCCTTAACAGATATATTTACAGCATCCTTGAGCATGGGTGAGGTCCCGGAGGACTGGAGAATTGCTAATGTTGTCCCTTTGTTTAAGAAGGGTAGCAGGGATAATCCAGGGAATTATAGACCTGTGAGCTTGACGTCAGTGGAAGGCAAACTGTTGGAGAAGGTACTGAGGGATAGGATCTATTCACATTTGGAAGAAAATAGACTTATCAGTGATAGGCAGCATGGATTTGTGCAGGGAAGGTCATGTCTCACAAACCTAATAGAATTCTTTGAGGAAGTGACAAAATTAATTGATGAGGGAAGGGCTGTAGATGTCATATACATGGACTTCAGTAAGGCATTTGATAAAGTTTCCCATGGCAGGTTGATTGAAAAAGTGAAGTCGTATTGGGTTCAGGGTGCACTCGCTAGATGGATAAAGAACTGGCTGGGCAACAGGAGACAGAGAGTAGTGGTGGAAGGGAGTGTCTCAAAATGGAGAAAGGTGACTAGTGGTGTTCCACAGGGATCCGTGATGGGACCACTGTTGTTTGTGATCTACATAAATGACCTGGAGGAAGGTATAGGTGGTCTGATGAGCAAGTTTGCAGATGATACTAAGATTGATGGAGTTGCAGATAGCGAGGAGGACTGTCAGAGAATACAGCAAAATATAGAAAGATTGGAGAGTTGGGCAGAGAAATGGCAGATGGAGTTCAATCCAGGCAAATGCGAGGTGATGTATTTTGGAAGATCTAATTCAAGAGCGGACTATATGGTCAATGGAAGAGTCCTGGGGAAAACTGATGTACAGCGAGATCTGGGAGTTCAGGTCCATTGTACCCTGAAGGTGGCAACGCAGGTCGATAGAGCGGTCAAGAAGGCATACAGCATGCTTGCCTTCATCGGACGGGGTATTGAGTACAAGAGTCAGCAGGTCATGTTACAGTTGTATAGGACTTTGGTTAGGCCATATTTGGAATACTGCGTGCAGTTCTGGTCGCCACATTACCAGAAGTATGTGGATGCTTTAGAGAGGGTGCAGAGGAGGTTCACCAGGATGAATGAAAATGAAATGACATGAAAATCGCTTATTGTCACGAGTAGGATTCAATGAAGTTACTGTGAAAAGCCCCTAGTAGCCACATTCCGGCACCTGTCCGGGAAGGCTGGTACGGGAATCAAACCGTGCTGCTGGCCTGCCTTGGTCTGGTTTTAAAAGCCAGCGATTTAGCCGAGTGAGCTAAACCAGCCCCTGTTGTTGCCTGGTATGGAGGGTGCTAGCTATGAAGAAAGATTGAGTAGATTAGGATTGTTTTCGATGGAAAGACGGAGGTTGAGAGGGGACCTGATTGAAGTCCACAAAATTATGAGAGGTGTGGATAGCAACAAGCTTTTTCCAAGAGTGTGGATTTCAAGGTGAGAGGGGGAAAGTTTAAGGAAGATGTGCGTGGAAAGTTTTTTACGCAGAGGGTGGTGGGTGCCTGGGATGCTTTGCCAGCGGAGGTGGTAGAGGTGGGCACGATAGCATCATTTAAGAGGCATCTCGACAGATATATGAACGGGCGGGGAACAGAGGGAAGTAGATCCTTGGAAAATAGGCAACAGGTTTAGATAAAGGATCTGGATCGGCGCAGGCTGGGAGGGCCGAAGGGCCTGTTCCTGTGCTCTAATTTTCTTTGTTCTTTGTTCTCTTTGTTCTTTGTTCATCCAAACTGTTGCAGCACCTGTTCTCTTCAACTCCGACCTGAGGGTGCCAGAAATGGACAAATGTTCATTCTTTGTGGCTTATCCAAATCAAGTGAGGGATGGCCATGCTGAGGAATAGAGTACTTGTCCCACTTCTGTTGCCAGCTGTAGTCAAGCCTTCACAGGTCAACTATACCTATCCAAATGCAAAACCGAAACTCTGCTCTACCCTGAGAAATATTGGCAATAATCAGCTGCATTTGATTTGATTTATTGTCACATGTACCGAAGTACAGTGAAAAGTATTTTTCTTCGGCCGAGGGAATGTACACAGTAGACAAAAGAATAATCAACAGAGAACATTGACAAATGGTACATCGACAAACAGTGATTGGTTACAGTGCAGAACAAGTGGCCAAACAAAGCAAATACATGAGCAAGAGCAGCATAGGGCGTCATGAATAGTGTTCTTACAGGGAACAGATCAGCCCGAGAGGGAGTCGTTGAGGAGTCTTGTAGCTGTGGGGAAGAAGCTGTTCCTACGTGTGGGTGTGTGGGTCTTCAGACTTCTGTACATTCTGCCTGATGGAAGGGTCTGAAAGAAGGCAATGTCTGGGTGCGAGGGTTCTCTGATAATTCTGTCTGCCTTCCTGAGGCAACGGGAGGTGTATACAGAATCAATGTGGGGGTGACAAGTTTGTGTGATGCGTTGGGCTGAGTTCACCACACTCTGCAGTTTCTTGCAATCTTGGACCAGGCAGTTGCCTTCCCAAGCTGTAATGCAGCCGGATAGGATGCTCTCTCACACATCTGTACAAGTTTGAGAGTGTCGATGCAGACATGACAAATTTCTTTAGCTTCCGTAGGAAGTAGAGATGTAAAAGCAAACTACTGCGGATGCTGAAATCTAAAACCAAATGAGAAAATGCTGGAAAAGGGTCATCTGGATTTGAAACCTGAGCATTTTTCTCTCCCCACAGATGCTGCCAGACCTGCTGAGATGTCCCAGCATTTTCTCTTTTACTTCTGCTGAGGAACTGAGTTGTAATAATCTCAAACATATTTTATGTAGGATTCTTGTGGCCAGCAGAGAGAGACTGGATCATCTGATCACTGTGAAATGGACTACAATGCAAAAGCAGATTTGAGAGAACTAGTTCTTTACCCCCAAAAAACCGATAATGGAAAACTAGTGACAGAGTATGAAGTTCACAGAAATTTTCATCAAGGAATGGAATCCAATTCCCAATGAAAATGGGCTGATTGATTGCTTAGGTGCTTCTGACCAAAGAACATGACACGGAAAAGAATGCCACAAATGAATGAATGTGAAATACTAACTTTAATGTTGGGTAATTTCAGACAATAATGGCTCTGCCTTTGTTGGACATCCCCAAGTAATTGTACCTTTGTCGGGGTTACTAGGGCATTAAAGCAAGTTTTCTATTTAGACTCCATATCCTGAAATACTTTTTGTGTGGAACTTTCTGGGATTGGCTTTAAGTCCAACTTTGCTATTAGTTTGTTAAAGCGATGAACAGTGAACAGGTAAGGATATAGCAGCTACTAAGCAGTAAGAATCAGTCACATCTGAATCTGTTATTGTTCTAATTTACTGGATTTGAAATGTTTTGATTGTTTGGTATGTGGTGAATGTCTAAACCCATTTGCACTTTGAATATTCAACATGTTTTTTCATTCTGCTTTTTGTCCCTAGACAACTGGCATTGAAAGCGCTGAATGAAAGGCTGAAACGCGTTGACGATCAAGTAGCTTGGCCCAGTATGGATGAAGATGACAAAGAAGATTTGTCTGATATGCCTTTGCTTCCCGAGAGCAACAAGAGCGATGGAGATGATTCTGGAGCAGCAGAACACATTACATTCCAAGGTCTTTCATCAGGATCTTAAGAGACCATCAATTGATAAATTGTCCAATTGAGTAGGAGTGAAAGTGATTTACTGTTGCACAGATACTACAAATATGCATCAGTACTGCAAACTGTTTAAATGAAACACCTTCAATCTCAATGGAAAATAAGTGCAGCAGTGAAAAAAAAGATTATAAAGGCCTGTGCAACTGTGGTGCTCAAAGCCTGGCTTCAGCAGGATTTAATGATTCTTTAACTCTAGCTGGGGCTATAACTATTAGAGGTGGCATTTGAACTGATGATGAATTAGATGCAATTTTTGCGGTTAGTTCTGGAAATTCATTAATTTACTGTCTTTTGAAGTGTCCTTTTCTGAATAGAGCAAATAACTAGCATAATTGAAATGTAGTAAAGGAAGGTGGGCGAGAGGAGGTATTGCTGCCACTAAGATCAAATCAAAAGGAATAGCCTGAAAATATACCAAGGCTCCCAAGTTGTCCTTTTCGGAGAATGTGCCAAAAAGAGTAATAGTCCACATTGCTAGACCATGCCATCTGTGGAATATTGAAAACTGGCACCACTGAACCCCTGAGGCAGTAATTTTCTATCTCTGAAGAGCCAAGTTATTGCGTCTGAGCTTGTCGCATTCTTATTTTAACGGATTTACTTTTTGAATTTTTTTCTCTTCGCTCCATCCCTGCAATCATGTGTCTGAAAGATTAATAACATTCCAGGTTACATATGATCGCAAGGGTAAAGGGAATCCAAAATTTGATCATGTTGGGTAATTCAATACTCCTTAGTTTTTCCCTCCTTCCTCCCTTGTTGAGCTTCTTGTCGCATTATCACTTTGATCCTTCAGTCAAGTGTATGAATAGTATGACCCCTCAGTAAAAATTGCTTCAATCAGTTTGGAGATTTTCGGGCAAGAGAGAACAAAGGTTTGCCCCTCCTCCCATTTCACCTCCGTATTGGACAGGGCTGGAAGAGTGCCTTCTCAAAAGGCTGACACATTATTGGTGCTGGCTCTGAATTTAAAAGCTACAGGTGTATTTGGAGTGAACTGAATTGGGAATACGGTATCCTCTGTAATTATAAAAGGGACAGTGAAGGTTTTTGAATTGCTTCAAACAACCACTAACTTCCTAAAAGCTTTTTGACTTGTTTTCTTTTGTAAAATATAGCAATCTGAGAAGGCCCAGTTCCTTATTTCTGTCCTTTTATATAGGAACTAGCTGTTATCACACATTGCAACAATCCATGGAGTTTCTGCTACGCCAGGGTTTGTTCAAACACTTGACTTAAGTAGCAAAGAGAAACAGCAATCAGGTAAATTTCTATAACATCTACAATTTGATAGGGTTACTCAGATCTGGTGAAATGGGTTAAGAAGTCAATACAACAAACCTCTCCCTGTTTTTGAAAGTCCCATTTAAAAGTGTTTGGAAAACTATCCTCCTGTTCTTTCCAATCAATACTTTTTACAAGGTGATTAATGTCAGTCAGTGCTGAACATGATCAGCATTTGGTATATCTCTTCTGTACAAACACTATTCTAATTTTGTCTAAGAGTTTGATAATCATTACAGCAAACATATAACAAGGAAGTGGCTATCATTTATAACACATTTAAATGTGCAAGATATGTTAATGTAAGATTATTTTTTTAAAAAGCAAGTATTAGTCTCATCTAAGTGATTTAATGTTATTTTGATTTTCTGTGGGTGCAGTGTCATTGTCTTAATGCTGTGCTGTGTACTTTACCAGAGTAGCATTTGCCAACAGACTAATCTCTTTTACTGGGCTTCACTTAAATTGTAGGTTTCTTTTCGTATATCTCTATGTATCATAGTTGCGCAGGTCAAGTCCAATAAACTTTACAATCTCATGTGTTCACTTCTCATAACCCCAAAAACATGTGGTTCAAGTAAATTAATCAACTAAGGTTTTTTTTAATGGTCTATGACTTGTGCTTGTAATTCATGGAGTATGATGTTTAAATCAGATGCATAATCCGCACAATGTGAGTTCAGATTTTTTTGCTTAATCTGGCATATTAATCAGTGAAAGTGACACCGTGAAGCTGTTTGATTGGTTCACAAATGCCTTTTTGGGGAAGAAAATGAGCCATCTTTATCTGTTCCAGCCTATATGTGAACCCAGTCCTGTACCTGTGATTGCCATTTAATTTAACTGAGCTAGCAAATCACAGCTACATTACAATGTCAAGGAGAGGGACCACCACTTACATCTCTGGGCAGCTAGGGTTGGGAAATAAACACTGGTCTTATCCCACTAATTATTATTTTTTTTTTAAATAACCATATCTGCAGTACACCGACAAAGTTACTTTTAAGTAGAAAGGTTACTAGAAAAACTATTTTAATTCTGATTTCTGTCCGAAAGCAGAAGAGGGAATGTGAGAGGAGGCAATCCCTATGTGAGCAAACCAGAAAGGGCAGCTGATCTACCTGTCGGAGCTAATCTTGAATCAGCTTCATCTTTACATAGTTACAGTTCAGTGCTTTGGTTTGATTTAATATATCTATTGGCTGTAAAGCTTTGACAGCCAAAATATGAGGTGGGAAGTTGTCATTGGAAGAAAAGATTTTCATGAAAAGAAATTCATGATTTGCTAATCAAATTACAGGCATGGAAGTTAGACATTTTATTTCTACAATTTTGTTTGTACTTTCACATTCCCCATTATTTTTTTATTACAGAAACTTCATCCCACTTTTTTTGACTAATATTTGCCTTTCTGCCAGGCTTTCTCTCTTCAAAGATGGGGAAGGTTAGACTGGATAGCAAGTGGATAATTGTGCCAATTATCTAACCTACTTTCATAAGAATGAAGGCTATTATTGCTGTATTGGAGGAGTTTGAAATTCTTTCTTTACATTTATATGGGGAAATATTCTGCTCTGATATTTCAGTTAGCTATTCCAAGCCTTCCTGATGCATATTCTGCTCCTAAATTTCTTATCACCTGCTTGCCAAAGTCCCCCTCCCTTCCCTTTGCTGCTGGTGAGTGTATTTCAAGTGGCATAATCCATTCAGTGCTTTAAAAAATAGAACTGTTTAAACCTTGAAGTGCTCTCACTCTGGGGGAAATGATGGGAGGGATTATTGTTGATCATTGCTCAAGAAAACCTTTAGGCACATTCTTTATTATATTGAACCTGGGGGACATTTCGGAGTAAATAAAGGGCTGCTGCGGCTGCAGTTGTTACAGAATACTCTGGGAACTGGCTCCGAATACTTCACCATTGATCATGATGTGGATTATATAAGTGCCATCATGCAGGATGCTCACTGAAAGCCTGGCCTTTGAACAGAGACTGCATCTGCATGCTGTAGATTTACCTTCTAGATGTTTCTCCTTTATCTCGCCATTAATTGACAACTAAGAGCTCATCATCATCTTGGATTAGAGTCCAGAGCATGGAATAGTGTATCACATTTAATCAATAGCTAGTCGTTGTGCATAATCTGTTATTGCAATGATTAACTTCTAACAATATTTGGTAAGATGGCAGTGTTGATGCAGTAAACAGCATAGATTTTCAAAGTGGATGCATCAACAAATCAGATTTTAAGTATGTTTCAATTGATTAGCATGGTCTATGCTAACCAAGCCTCTCCTGAGTAATTAACACTCTTTCTGAAAATGGGAAAGTGAGTCCCCACAGTTAAATCATGATAATTGTTTGTATGGGATTTTCAAGTGCATCAGTACTGTGGCGTTGGGTGGGTTCAGGATAAGTTCCAAAGCATGTTAGTATTTTTTCTTTGAAAAGGTGGAGGGCAGGAGAGTCTTGGGAAGATGTTATGAAGATCACTGCACAATGGATGGTAGCATAGTAATTGTTGAGGACTGATGAGTTGAAGGCATGGACTAACGTTCTGAATACATGAGTTCAAATCCCAAACGAAAGAGAAAATTCTAGAAAATCTCAGCAGGTCTGGCAGCATCTGTAGGGAGAGAAAAGAGGTAACGTTTCAAGTCCAATGACTTTGTCAAAGCTGTTCAAACCCCATCCCGGCTGCTGGGAACTCAAATTCCATTTAGGAAATAAATCTAACATAAAAAGCTAGCCTCAGCGGTGGTAACCATGAAATAACTGAATTGTCATCAAGCCCAATCTCATTCACTCAACATCCTTTTTGGAAGGATTCTTTTGGAAATAAACATATTATTGACTTCAGACCAACTGAAATGCCCTCTTTTTTTTTTTGTTTTTTCATGGGACGTGAGTGTTGCCGGCTCCCTTATTGCCCTTGAGGGGCAGTTAACAGTCAACCACATTGCTGTGGGTCGAGTCACATTATAGGCCAGACCAGGTAAGGACAGTAGATTTCCTTCACTAAAGAACATTAGTGAACCAGATGAGTTTTTTTTAACGACAATGGTTTTATGGTGATCACTAGACTTTTAATTCCAGATTTTTATTGAATTCAAATTTCACCATCTGCAGTAGTGGGATTTGAACCCTTGGATCTCCTTCGTCATGTTGTATTTGCAGGATAAACCCACGAGAGGTGATGACGCTTGTATGTAAATGTGAGGAAGTAGTCCTGGGCACCGCAATATTGACCCTGTACCCCAGTAAGTTTCCACACATCGAGTCAAGTATTGGCAATGAAACATGCTGCTGAGTACTGTTTGCTACCCTCCCTCAGCTGCTGAATTGGTGTCATGTTGAAAGCCAATTGGAAGAACTGAGGGTAGCAATGGCAAAAAATGCATTCTGGGCGGGAGACTTCATTATCCATCATGACATGTGGCTCGGTAGCACCTCTACAAACCGAGTAGTGCTGTGTTGTTAAGGACATTTCTGCTAGGCAGAACCTGCGAGAGGTGGTGAGAGAACTTATGAGTAAAACTTACTTTACCTCATCCTCTGAGTATTTGCAGGAGTTTCTTCCACACAGTCCTCAAGACAAAGTGCCATCTTCATATTGAAAACATTACTGTATTACATCCCGGCTGGGTCACTGTCTGTGCGGAGTCTGCACGTCCTCCCCGTGTGTGCGTGGGTTTCCTCCGGGTGCTCCGGTTTCCTCCCACAGTCCAAAGATGTGCGGGTTAGGTGGATTGGCCATGCTAAATTGCCCGTAGTGTCCTAAAAAGGTTAAGGGGGGGGGGTTGTTGGGTTACGGGTATAGGGTGGATACGTGGGTTTGAGTGGGGTGATCATTGCTCAGCACAACATCGAGGGCCGAAGGGCCTGTTCTGTGCTGTACTGTTCTATGTACATGACTGCCACTGTTAAAAGCGGTGGATTTTGAATCGATCCAGCAGTTCCAGACTAGACATCCATGAGGAGCTGCAGCAGCAGATTGTATTGCACTATAATCTAAGGCTAGCATATCCCTTACTCTACCATTACCAGCAAGTCTGGAAACAACACTGGTTCAATGTGGAGTGTAGGAGAGCATGCCAGGAGTAGCACTAGGCATATCTAAAGTAGAGATGCCAAACTGGTGAAGCTACAACACAGAAGTGGGCCTGGGTGAGGTGCTCTTTCAGAGGGTTGGCGCAAACTTGATGGGTCAAATAGCCTCTTGCACTGTAGGGATTCTATGAATATGTACAGAAAGACCTGGACAACACTAAGATTTGTTTTGTTACATATAACAGTCAGGGTACACAAGTGCCGGTGATGACCATCCACAACAAAATAATAATAATCATTTTTATTGTCACAAGTAGGCTTACACTGCAATGAAGTTACTGTGAAAAGCCCCTAGTAGGCACATTCCGGCGCCTGTTCGGGTACACTGAGGGAGAATTCAGAATTCTCAGCTGGTATGGAAATTGAATCCGTGCTGCCGGACTTGTTCTGCATCACAACCAGCTGTCTATCCCACTGAGCTAAACCAGCCCTGTCTGAGCTGAACCAGCCCTGAATCTAACCACCTACTATTGGCATTTAATGACACTACTATCACTGAATCCCCCACCACTAACATTATGGAGTTCATCATCAAACAAATGTAACTAGACAAACTGCTTCTTGAAACCATGCAATGTTTTGGACTCAACTACTTCCTGTGGTAACAAATTCCACAGGCTTACCACTCTCTGGGTGACGAAATTTCTCCTCATCCCAGTCCTAAATGGTTCAGTTGTATCCTAAGAATGTGACCCCTGGTTCTGGACTCGCCCACCACCGGGAACATCCTTCCTGCATCTACCCTGTCCAGTCCTGTTAGAATTTTATAGGATTCTATGAGATTCCCCCTCATTCTTCTGAACTCCAACGAATACAATCCTAACAGATTTAATTTCTCCTCATACGTCAGTCCTGCAATCCCAGGAATTGTGAAAGGAGACATAGGTATTATTGATGGACAGGTGAGAGGAGGGTGAACTATGGGGAGAAATGAGGCATAGGGGAAAGAGAAAGATGATGGACAAAATAATGCAACACCTTTACAACCAGGGTAGTGCTAAGTAATGGTGGGTGTGGGTAGATACAGCAGTTGTGAAGGTTGTGCCCACCCAATGCCAAGGTTCGGAACATCTTGTGGCTGGACAAGATCTTGAAGCTGGAGGGGGAATGATCAAGTTATTGTGTTCCATACAGGAACCAACAACAAAGACTTGAGCTTCTGTCGAGAGAGTTTGAGCAGTTAGAGTCAAAATTAAAATGCTCAGTTCACAGGTAATAATCTCTGTTTTGTTAATTGAGTCAAGTGACAATTAATCCCCTGATCTACTTGCCTTGGAGGGATTACAACAAAGGTTCGCCAAACTGATAGTAAAAGAGAATTGTCTATGAGGGGAAATTGAGCAGTCTGAGCCTATATGACTTAGAGTTTAGACGAACAAAAGGTGGGGCTGAATTCTCTGCTTCGTGATGCTGGAAATGCAGACCGCGATCGGGTGGAGAATTGCACAAATTTGAAATATCGAGGTTTATACCTGGCGCCGATTGTAAGGCACAGCCGGGGTTTGGAGGAGGAAACGGTGAGGGTCGCCCTGAACGTTTATGCCCTTGGGTCTTTCCGGGGTGGAGCGGGGACCTGTGTGCGATATCGCTAACATCCACATGTAGGTGCACCCTCACTGTGACAGATGCCCAATGTACTTATAGGACTGACTATATAACCTTCAGTCTAGACTAGGCACATAAGGATACCTGGGCAGCAGAATTCACCACCATCGCTGGCATGCCCATGTCCAGAGTTGATTGATGGCACGCATGTGCCCCTTGGAGCACCGGCTCATCAGAAGCTCCCCTGCCACCTGACACTGCCAGTCCTGGAGGCCCACTCTCGTCTCAGCCAGGGCCTGTACGCTCGTGGCCATGGCGCATACGTAGTGGACCACCTCCATCTGGGAATGCTCCACATCACGCTGTGACTGTGCCGCTACCTTGTGGATCTGTGGCACATCAGCCAGTGACTGCTCCATCTTCCTCTGGGACTGGGCCACTTCCCTCTGCATCTGCGCCATGTCGGCCTGGACATTGTCGCCGACACTCCCAGCCATGACCCGCTGTGACTGGCCCACGCTCAGGGGCTGGGCTGCAATGTCCAGTTGGCAGTTGGCAGCATTCAAGGGGGTCTTTTATGATTTGCGGAGAAGGCCAACCGTCTGTTAGCTCATCAGCTGACGTAACCTTCCGGGAGATTATCCAGGTTAGGGACTCGGGGGGGGGGGGGGGGGGGGGGGGGGCAGCTCGGTTTCCACCCCAGATAAAGTTAATGCTGCGTTTGAGGCTTTTTAGAAGAGTCTCTATAGGTCAGAGACCGGGCAGTGGGAGGGGGGGGGGGGGGGGGTCGGCAGTTGGACATGTCAATCTTTTTAGGTAGGTTGGAGTTTCCGGTGGTGGGGGATGAGAAGCAGGAACAGTTGGAGACACCGTTAGGCCCTGAGGAAATTCTGATAGGTATTGGGTGGTTGCAAACAGGTAAAGCTCCTGGGCCAGATGGGTTTCCTGTGGAATTCTATAAGAAGTTTGTGGATCAGTTAGTCCCGTTGTTGGTAGATATGTTAAAATGACTCTTTGTCCCAGGGATCCCTGCCTGCTACACTCTCGCAGGCTTCTATTTCCCTTCTGTAGAAGAAAGATAAGGACCCCACTGAGTGTGAGTCATACCAACCTATTTCACTGTTATGTGTTGATACCAAGATACTGGCTAAGGTGTTGGCAGTAAGGCTGGAACCCTGTCTCCCTGTCTCCCTGAGGTGATTGCGGAGGATCGGACAGACATTGTTAAGGGCCGGAAATTGTCAGCCAATATTTGGAGGCTGTTGAATGTTGTTCTTTCCCCATCCATTGGGCCCGAGGTGATTGTGTCTTCAGATGCCGAAATGGCATTTGATAAGGTGGATTGGAGGTACCTTTTTCAAGTTCTAAAGAGGTTTGGTCGAGGGCCAAATTAATTTTGAGGGTAAGATTATTGTATAAAGCTTGTGTTGTGTTCGTTGGGTCTTTGTCTTTCTTAGGTATCAGCGAGATAGAGGCCTGTGCTAACGTGGGTGGCAGTGTGCCCCTAGCTAGCGAGTCTGTGAACATCTCCCGCAGGTGCGGGGCCAGCGCTGTCGCGAATTTTATGTAGCAGTCCTCCAGGAATAGAACATAGAACATAGAACAGTACAGCACAGAACAGGCCCTTCAGCCCTCAATGTTGTGCCGAGCCATGATCACCCTACTCAAACCCACATATCCACCCTATACCCGTAACCCAACAACCCCCCCTTAACCTTACTTTTATTAGGACACTACGGGCAATTTAGCATAGCCAATCCACCTAACCCGCACATCTTTGGACTGTGGGAGGAAACCGGAGCACCCGGAGGAAACCCACGCACACACAGGGAGGACATGCAGACTCCGCACAGACAGTGACGCAGCCGGGAACCGAACCTGGGACCCTGGAGCTTGAAGCATTTATGCTAACCACCATGCTATGGTGGTCAACTCGCCCAGGGAAGAGAACTAACTAGGGGATGCTGCCTTTTCACCTGGCCAGCTCTAGCTTCAGGTATCTAAGTGTCTGGATGCCCCACGATTGGGGCCAGCTCAATAAATTGAACTACGTAAGTCTAATGAGTAGGGTTAAGACCAATTTGCAAAAGTGGGATAACTTTCCCCTGTCCTTGGCGGGTATAATCCAACCTACTAAAATGAATATTTTACCAAGGTTTTTGTTTCTTTTCAGCATCTTCCTGAGTGTTAATGGGTGTTCATAGAACATTACAGCGCAGTAAGGGCCCTTCGGCCCTCGATGTTTTTTTTTTAAATTTAGATTACCCAATTATTTTTTCTATTAAGGGGCAATTTAGCATGGCCAATCCACCTACTCTGCACATTTTTGGGTTGTGGGGGCGAAACCCACGCAGACACGGGGAGAATGTGCAAACTCCACACGGACAGTGACCCAGAGCCGGGATCGAACCTGGGACCTCAGCGTCGTGAGGCGGTTGTGCTAACCACTAGGCCACCGTGCTGCCCTGGACTGTCGATGTTGCGCCGACCTGTGAAACCATCTGAAGCCTATCTGACCTACACTATTCCATTTTCATCCATATGTCTATCCAGAGACCACTTAAATGTCCTTAAAGTTGGCGAGTCTACTACTGTTGCAGGCAGGGCGTTCCACACCCCTACTACTCTCTGAGTAAAGAAACTGCCTCTGACATCTGTCCTATATCTACCACCCCTCAATTTATAGCTATGTCCCCTTGTGTTGGTCATCACCATCCGAGGAAAAAGACTCTCACTGTCCACCCTATCTAACCCTCTGACTATCTTATATGTCTCTATTAAGTCACCTCTCAGCCTTCTCCTCTCTAACGAAAACAACCTCAAGTCCCTGAGCCTTTCCTCGTAAGACCTTCCCTCCATACCAGGCAACATCCTAGTAAATCTCCTCTGAACCCTTTCCAAAGCTTCCACATCCTTCCTATAATGTGGTGACCAGAACTGCACGCAGTACTCCAGGAGCGGCCGCACCAGAGTTATGTACAGCTGCAGCATGACCTCGTGGCTCCGAAACTCAATCCCCCTACTGATAAAGGCTAGCACACCATATGCCTTCTTAACAGCCCTATTAACCTGGGTGGCAACTTTCAGGGATTTATGTACCTGGATGCCGAGATCTCTCTCTTCATCTACACTACCAAGAATCTTGCCATTAGCCCAGTACTCTGCATTCCTGTTACTCTTTCCAAAGTGAACCACCTCACACTTTTCCGCATTAAACTCCATCTGCCAACTCTCAGCCCAGCTCTGCAGCTTATCTATGCCCCTCTGTATCCTATAACATCCTTCAGCACTATCCACAACTCCACCGACCTTCGTGTCATCTGCAAATTTACTAACCCATCCTTCTACACCCTCTTCCAGGTCATTTATAAAAATGAAAAACAGCAGTGACCCCAAAACAGATCCTTGCGGTATACCACTAGTAACTGAACTCCAGGATGAACATTTGCCATCAACCACCACCCTCTGTCTTCTTTCAGCTAGCCAATTACTGATCCAAACCGCTAAATCACCTTCAATCCCATACTTCCTTATTTTCTGCAATAGCCTACCGTGGGGAACCTTATCAAACGCCTTACTGAAATCCATATACACCACATCAACCGCTTTACCCTCATCCACCTGTTTGGTCACCTTCTCAAAAAACTCAATAAGGTTTGTGAGGCATGACCTACCCTTCACAAAACTGTGTTGACTATCGCTAATCAACTTGTTCTTTTCAAGATGATTATAAACCCTATCTCTTATAACCTTTTCCAACATTTTACCCACAACCGAAGTAAGGCTCACAGGTCTATAATTACCAGGGTTGTCTCTATTCCCCTTCTTGAACAAGGGGACAACATTTGCTATCCTCCAGTCTTCCGGCACTATTCCTGTCGACAAAAACAACATAAAGATCAAGGACAAAGGCTCTGCAATCTCCTCCCTGGCTTCCCAGAGAATCATAGAACATAGAACAGTACAGCACAGAACAGGCCCTTCGGCCCTCAATGTTGTGCCGAGCCATGATCACCCTACTCAAACCCACGTATCCACCCTATACCCGTAACCCAACAACCCCCCCCCCCCTTAACCTTACTTTTTTATTAGGACACTACGGGCAATTTAGCATGGCCAATCCACCTAACCCGCACATCTTTGGACTGTGGGAGGAAACCGGAGCACCCGGAGGAAACCCACGCACACAGGGGGAGGACGTGCAGACTCCACACAGACAGTGACCCAGCCGGGAATCGAACCTGGGACCCTGGAGCTGTGAAGCATTTATGCTAACCACCATGCTACCCTGCTGCCCCTAATCCTAGGATAAATCCTATCTGGCCCAGGGGACTTATCTATTTTGACATTTTCCAAAATTGCTAACACCTCCTCCTTGTGAACCTCAATCCCATCTAGCCTGGTCGACTGAACCTGAGTATTCTCCTCGACAACATTGTCTTTCTCCAGTGTAAACACTGACGAAAAATATCCATTTAACGCTTCCCCTATCTCCTCTGATTCCACACACAACTTTCCACTACTATCCTTGATTGGCCCTAATCTTACACTAGTCATTCTTTTGTTCCTGATATACCTATAGAAAGCCTTAGGGTTTTCCTTGATCCTATCCGCCAACGGCTTTTCGTGTCCTCTCCTCGCTCTTCTTAACTCTCCTTTTAGGTCCTTCCTGGCTAACTTGTAACTCTCAAGTGCCCTAACTGAACCTTCATGTCTCATCCTAATATAAGCCTTCTTCTTCCTCTTGACAAGTGCTTCAACTTCCTTAGTAAACCACGGTTCCCTTGCTCGACAACTTCCTCCCTGCCTGACAGGTACATACTTATCAAGGACATGCAGTGGCTGTTCCTTGAAAAAACTCCACATTTCGATTGTACCCATCCCTGTTACCTCCTCCACCTCCCTTCCCTCTGAGGGCATCATAATAATATTCAAAAGTCTCTGGACTTGGTATTGAGTTGTCTGCGTTTATCAAACCCAGTCTGGTCCTCCTCTATCACCCCTGGGACGCAATCCTCAATTCTTGTGGCCAGAATCTTAGCTGGCAATTTGGCATCCAATTGGTTCCAGATTCTCAAAGAGGCTATTACCACTGGGCTTGTGATAATCTCATGGGAGAGGGGCAGTAACAAGGGGTGGGATGCTCCGTTTGCCGACGCCGAAATTGGGCTTAGAATAGGTTACAATGCCAAAATCACAGCAGGCGCTGATTTGACGCCAAATCGCAATTCTCCGTCACCTCGACAGCGGTGTCAATATGCACCAGAACACACATACAGTAAACACCGTTTGCATATCATTAGCGGGCCCGACCCGGTATTTTCCAGGGCCTCTGCGATTCCGATGGCGCGTTCACTTGTGCTTTTAAAAATCGTGAAACCACCGTGGTGGCTGATGAAGGAGAGAGAGAGAAGGTGGGGCACAGAGAGGAGCAGCTGTGGGCAGCCGGGCCGAACATTGGCCAGGATGACGAGGGCGGTGGGGGGGGACCCTGCCAGAGCCAGGGGAGGGGGTGAGAGGGTACAGGCCGAGTGGCCAGGGTGACCCCGCCCCCCCCACGGGATGGGACGGTGCTCAGGCATGGATCGCCATTACCGCTGCCACCTCGTTACGCACCCCACTGACCACCCACCTCGACCCCTGGTTCTGCAGAGTGATATTGACCGTATGGCTGCCCCCGCACCTCACCAACCCCCCTCCCCCCCAAATCTGGCCGTCACACACCAGCGGCCCGTCCAGGGCAACACCCACAGTATTCCCGACGGGTGCCGCGGCGCATACCCCGGGCTAGGGCAGTGCCGACAGTACCCTTGGCATCAGGGATGGGGGCCTGAGGACCGCACGGTGCTGGGCGCCGACGGGGCCAGGGGTGTGAGGATGGGGGGAAGGACCTGCAAGGGCAGAGCCCGCAGTGCCATCCGGGGCCACCATGTAGCCCAGTGGACATGGTTGGGCAGAGGTGTAAGCATCATACTAACATGTAGGCCTTTCACCCCCTGCAGACAATGGATATTGGAATTCAACCATCAATGGTGGCTTTCCTGCCGCAGCCCTGGGAGACGCTCTGCAGCTGTGTGAGCAGGTGCTGGTCGAGGAGGAGGAAGCTGCAGAAGCGGAGCGGGCAGCCGCCGAGCATGCAGCAGCAGAGCATGCCACAGAGGGACAGCCAGCAGCCGCCAAGGTTGGTGAGCCAGCTGCCCAACAGTCCCAAGAAGGAGGAGATGCCAAGGAGGCACCGCATGAGGCCTCTCGTGTACCGACACCGCCTGTCATTAGAGGAGCTGCTGGACCAGGCATGCCATCGAAGTCTCCAGCTGAGCAGAGAAACACTGCGACATATCTGCCAGATGATGGCACACCTGGCACCGTGGTGGTATAGGGGAGGACACCCGCTCCCAGTGGTAATCATAAGAACATAAGAACTAGGAGCAGGAGTAGGCCATCTGGCCCCTCGAGCCTGCTCCGCCATTCAATGAGATCATGGCTGATCTTTTGTGGACTCAGCTCCACTTTCCGGCCCGAACACCATAACCCTTAATCCCTTTATTCTTAAAAAACTAACTATCTTTATCTTAAAAACATTTCGTGAAGGAGCCTCTACTGCTCCACTAGGCAAGGAATTCCATAGATTCACAACCCTTTGGGTGAAGAAGTTCCTCCTAAACTCAGTCCAAGATCTACTTCCACTTATTTTGAGGCTATGCCCCCTAGTTCTGCTTTCACCCGCCAGTGGAAACAACCTGCCCGCATCTATCTTATCTATTCCCTTCATAATTTTATGTTTTTATAAGATCCTCCCACATCCTTCTAAATTCCAACGAGTACAGTCCCAGTCTGCTCAACCTCTCCTCGTAGCCAACCCCCTAGGTGGATCCCCAGACAGTACAGCAGGAGTGGAGGCGGCCTGCTGTGATTCCTGCCCTGTGACCTGCGTCCCCATTGGCGGGCATCTTGTGGGGCGATCAGGCCTGGATGGGCCTGGCTGCTGCTCGGGTGTCTCAGATAGCAGAACAGGGCCTGTGACTGGGCCATGCCCAGGAGCACTGCTGCGATTTCCAATAAGTTATTTTTAAATAGTGACATGATCAGTATGCACAGCTTTATTTTATGTCAGCCTGACTCCTGAGGTTTGCCCATGGTGGGTACGAGGGAGTTGACATGGAGGGGGTAAGGGCAAAGGGTGGATGACATGGGTTGGCACTAAATTGGCATAACGGCCAAAAAGGGCCATGGAATGAATGGGGGGCATGGGTTAGCATTGGGCATGGGTGGGTAGAGGAGCATGAGGTAGCATGGAGGGTATAAGCAGCAATGGGGGGTGTAGAGGGGAATAGTATGGTATAACGGGTATGAACGGCTTTCTCCTGGATCAGGTTCGCGGAATTGGGAAATGTCCCGACTCTGTGCACCCAGCCTGGGAGGAAAAATCCAGGCCAAAGTATTTATTTAGTTTCTCTCCCGTTTCAATTAAACATTTTACAGCAAGCTTTTGAATAGGTTCAAAGCTTTAAACCAGTCTTTGAAATGTAAGAGAATATTTAAATTGGTAAGTTCTGTTGTTTTAGATTGTAAGATATTGGTCATGCCTGTAGCCAAATAACTTTGCTCAACATTATAGAATTTGTTCGCACTTTGGTACATGGTGCATGACATGTTGTGACAGTCATTTGGGCCAGGGCCAAAATGTCAGATATTATCATTCAATGAAAGCAAGCTGGCTGCCTGTACAGTGCCTCCAGTTTGTATTGTGCTTGTCTACAATGAGGTGCTTGATCCTCCACTCAGATTAGTATTTGAAGATTAAAGAAATGCAGCAACAGCACATAGATAAACTAACAGATTGAACAGGGGAATGGCAGATGGAATTTAATATAGAAAAGTATGAGGTGATTCATTTTGTCAGAAGGGATAGTGAAAGGTAATATAGATTTAAAATTCTAAATATTATTTGGTGTTGCCTTTTCTGTAGCTTTGCTCTAACTACAGCAATCAGTGGGTTTGCCCTCCTTTCTTTTGGTATCTATATTCCAATGCTCAGAGTCGCCAGGTATCAAATGATACCACCACAAGGTTCAACCGGCTATCAATCGAAGAGCCAAACACCAGTTAGTTAGTTCAAGGTCAAGGGTACTTTATTTACACACAATTAGTTGTGCAACATAAACACTACTAGTTAACTACACCTATCGACTAAGACAACCTGTACTTAACTTCAGGCACCCGGCTTAGGTCAGAGGAACAGTGGCCGCCGTTCGATTCTGGATCTGCTGGGTCTGGAGAAGTAACTGCTGTTCAGCTGGGCTCATCCATCTGGTAGCGAGCGTTGAACTTGGACTTGCTTCTGGCGGTGCTGCACTTGGAAACAGACGTAGCCGAGGCGCCAGGTCCAAGAGAGGACGAACGCATGGCGGACTCTCTTCTCATGCTTGGGAGTTTTCGCGCTCTTTTGGGCCCCACTAATTGGGTGATGTGACAGTTGAGGAGTATTTATCTAAGATCTTCCCGATTAGTCGAGGTTGTAAGCTACTAGACAAGGTCTTGTGAATATCTAAAGTAAGACTCGCTATATGGAATATCTGATTATAGTATACACAATGTGCCTTGCTTTCACCACCTTCAGTGTACAGGATAGACTGTGACTTAGATTGCTATCTTTTCCTTAACTTCAACTAAATATTTCTAATTCTTGAGAGCTAGGCATGGGCAAGTGACCCTCCAGATAGCCTCAGAGGGTTAGAATATGATGAGCCTTAGTTAAATGTCACTCTTATTTATTGAAATAGACACGGATCTGTATTGTAAAATATATACGCAATTTATTTAAAGAAAAAAGGGTAATACAAGTGTTTTGATAAATGATACAGTTTGACAAATACAGGAGACGTGATGAGTTGGCCTCTGAGCTTCTTTAACTACATATTTGCTTAAACTACTAACATTTCATACTTATAACGACTAGTAGTTCTCGGAGCTCGATACTCAATCAAGAGCAGAGCTCAACAAGTCAAGATAGCAGTTTAAACACCCAGTAATATCCTAAACAGCTCTCTAAGCGAAACTCTAACTTTCACAGCTTTTGCTTGACTATTTATATTGTTTTTACGCCCAGGGAGAGCTAAGGAGTTCGAGGGGAGTTTTAGCACAGCCCCTTTTTCTGAAAAACAAGTTAACTCCCCAGAGTTATTTCAAGAGAAAGAACAATCTCTCTCTTGGTTGGCAAGGCCTTAATTTCTGGGAGGCCTATCAGGGCACCTGTTTCTAAAGATACGAGATTGATACCTCCGGTAGCTATCTCCAGAAAAATACCAGCCTCCTTTCTTGGCGGGGTCTCTTGCCAAGCAGTAGCCTCCCTTAGTCGCAAGGCCACTGGACTTAATGAGTTCACTGCATCTGGACTCTTACAAAGATAATACATATTAAAAAATCATTATTGCGATAAGTAATGGTTTACATTGATAATGGACTCATCAATCATCAGTTTTTAATATAGGGTTCAATATAATACATGATTTAATATAGCATCATCTCTGATCAGCTTTTAATGTAAAGTAAATAAATGATTTAATATAAAATCAGTTCTGATCAGCCTTTAATATAGGTGGATACCGCCACATCCTCCTCTTGAACGAAATAAGTCTGGTGGCTAATGTTTTCTTCGGATAGTTTTCTTGATGAATGTCCTTGAGTTTCGCTTTTTATAGTCATGGTTCATATTGAATGAATGTCCATCTTTGTTGCATTCCTCTTTTCCTTCTAGCTCTTTGGAAAAGGGTTGATTCTGCCACCAATCCTTTATGGGTGTTTTTCCCATGATATATGCTTCTGATTTCCGAATAGGCGGTTCAGTCTATTTTTTGAGGGTCCAGAATAAGAGGAGATAACAACAGAATCCCAAGAGGAATTTTGCTTTGTAATTTGTCCTCATGTTGAGTGTGATTCTGGGATTAGTGTTATGGACAGTTTTCTTTTAGCAAGATATGGACTGTGGGTATTTTGTTCAGGAAATAGATTTCTGTTTCGAAGGTACAGTAAGGTTAATGCATTCAATAATAATATTAGTTTCCTGTTATAAGGCAAGCTATTTCTAAGGTTTTCTAATGCTAATTAGAATTAAAATTTTAGATTATACAAGAGTAATATGCCTGATCTTTCTCCATAGGCTGAGTATCCTCCAAGTATATGGAGACATAGCCGGGTTGGCCATCTGGAAAGATAAGGCAGGTCTAGTCAGTTAGAATTAGTGCCTGGGTGGGGTAAGTCCCATCTATCCTATCTCTGGTGGACATCATTACTTCCTTCTCTTAGTGCGGCTTTCTGCAGCGCTCTAAATCCATTCGGCCAGTTCCGGGCAGCAGGCTTTCTTTGTTTTTTACCCAATCAGCAAAAGTCTGGGTTGATGACCTGGGGTCGTTCAGGTAGGTTTGGTAGGTACTCACATGGAGTGGAGAATGACCATACATGGTTAATTTGGCTATTTCCATTTGGTGTATTTTTTGGGCATCCGATTGCCATGATCCAAATCCAATTTCGTGACTTACTTCGTCACAGACCATTTTCAGCGTAAGGTTGGAAAATTTAGCTTCCGTGTGCTCATAGGCTGGGAGGCATGGGGTTTGGTTGTGTCCCATGACAGAGGGAGAATTTCTCGAATCATTTCTTAAATTGATCAATTAATCTGTTCTCATCTCTGGTGTTCTTGGCATTGAGGACATATTCCTATTCTGAAAGAACTGAAAATATTTCTTGGAAGTTTTGGGTATCGGCTTGTCTTATTACTTTATGGACGTCTTCCTGTCCTCTAAGGGACACTATCCTTTCCATGCAGACCATCCATCTACCATCATCTGGGTAGGTCATACGGAAGGTGTCTGGCTGTCGGAGCTCTGCTAGGGTCATGGTATTTGGGTAGTTATGCCTGGTTTGGAGGCACCTGGCATATCCTCCTGCCCAGAATGTACATATTGGATTGAATGGAGTTTGCTGACCTGTTTCTTTTTCCATGGTCAGTATTTTGAGGACTTGTTCAGGGCTACATCCTATTTGAGGTGCTATTTTATAAGAATTTAATTTCAGAATTATCTTTTCTGCCAGCCTAGAATCGGCTTCATAATTGTCAGGTACTTAGAACATAGAACATAGAACATAGAACAGTACAGCACAGAACAGGCCCTTCGGCCCTCGATGTTGTGCCGAACAATGATCACCCTACTCAAACTCACGTATCCACCCTATACCCGTAACCCAACAACTCCCCCTTAACCTTACTTTTTAGGACACTACGGGCAATTTAGCATGGCCAATCCACCTAACCCGCACATCTTTGGACTGTGGGAGGAAAACGGAGCACCCGGAGGAAACCCACGCACACACGGGGAGGACGTGCAGACTCTGCACAGACAGTGACCCAGCCGGTAATCGAACCTGGGACCCTGGAGCTGTGAAGCATTGACGCTAACCACTATGCTACCGTGCTGCCTTGATTAGGGATCTGAAATTATTGGGTCGGAGGATCTCGGGTCGTAGTTAAAATTCATTTCTATTTCCATAATAAATTCCCATGCTTGGATCAAACAGTGCAGACAAATGGGAGAGTACTTTCAGTAAATATTCTGGTTGGAGCAGGTTACACACTGGAATTGTGTAAGGTGCCTTTGCTTCACGGGATGATTGTGGGCAAAGATAGGCATTCCTGTGGTTAGATTACAATGACTAGTATGGGCTTTCAGGAAGGCCTTACTCATAAGTCCTTGCAAAAGGGTTTCTTCTGGCCGTTCTGGAATGTAAGGGCAAGTATTGGAGTTATAAGTTTCTCCTTTAGTTACTCCAACATGGAACTGCACTTTATTTACATAGAATTTACAGTGCAGAAGGAGGCCATTTAGCCCATCGAGTTTGCACCAGCTCCTGGAAAGAGCACTCTACCCAAGGTCAACACCTCCACCCCATCCCCACAACCCAGTAACCCCACCTAACACTAAGGGCAATTTTGGACACTAAGGGCAATTTATCATGGCCAATGCACCTAACCTGCACATCTTTGGACTGTGGGAGGAAACCGGAGCACCCGGAGGAAACCCACGCATACACGGGGATGATGTGCAGACTCCGCACAGACAGTGACCCAAGCCGGAATCGAACCTGGGACCCTGGAGCTGTGAAGCAATTATGCTATCCACAATGCTACCATGCTGCCCTATTATTGCAAGTGAAGGTGCCATTATTAGATCTTCAAAAGGTTAACGTGTCTCTGTGTCCAGGGTCTTTTTCCAAATTTTCCAGGTGGTGTGTATAGAAGTTGAAATTTAGATGATCATCCGTTGGCATGGTCATCAAGGTGAGGCAAGAGGTCCAGTCCTTGGTCCAGCATGGGTATAGGAATTGGTATATCATTTCTCCGCATAAGGGGCGCGATGCTCAAGCAATAATTGTTGCAGCTTTTGCAGATTATAGAGGGTCTCTTGTCTTTGTTGATCAGTTTGCATTGAGTAGTATTGATTTGCTGAGCCCCATTGCTGGAGGACGGTGCAGTAGGGGGAGCAGAAGGTTGGATTGTCATACATAATGGTTTGTAGATTTGTTTTTGGTTGGTCTTCTGCTTTGGTTCAAATTTTGGCTTTGGCAGTTGGAGCTCCAAGGTGATCTGGGCCAATCTAGTATTAATAAGGCGTATTATAATCAGGGTAAGAGGTATGAAGGCAAATGCCACAATATATCCTCCTTTAATAATATCAAAGTTCTTTGTTCATATGGCAATGGAGAATCCAATATTGGGAAAGTGTTAGGTCAATACTATATATTGGGAAATTGGGAAAGTGTTACAGAAAGGTGAGGCAGACTAGGGGGACATAATCTGCAGGTCAGGGGGACATAATCCGCAAGTCATAATTCACTAGTTGCTAATCATATCCTCCTCTTGGCCATCTGGGCTGCTGACCAGACCGCTGGAAATACTGGTGTCCAAGGAACCAAAAAGGGGAAGTGGAAGGGTCGTAAAAACTGTTCTTTCGTCTTATAATTTTTAGTCAGAGAGAGACACATCGAAGTTACGGTCGGATGTATTGACATCAACGTCTTCTAGTCCTGGAGGTACATCCAATCGAAGTCCAATGTCAGGCTCTTCTCTCGGTGAAGAGTCACGATTATCTGTCAATAAAGCAGAGGTGGAGGCCACATTGTGCGAGGCATGTGGCGTGAAAGGCGCAGCGCGTGGAGGTGTAAGGTAATATCCAAGGATGCTCATTTGTATTAAAGGTGAGTTCTCTAATGCAAATTGGTCAAGTGGGGCTGGAAGGGTAGCATGGTGGTTAGCATAAATGCTTCACAGCTCCAGGGTCCCAGGTTCGATTCCCGGCTGGGTCACTGTCTGTGTGGAGTCTGCACGTCCTCCCCCTGTGTGCGTGGGTTTCCTCCGGGTGCTCCGGTTTCCCCCCACAGTCCAAAGACGTGCGGGTTAGGTGGATTGGCCATGCTAAATTGCCCGTAGTGTCCTAATAAAAGTAAGGTTAAGGGGCGGGGGTTGTTGGGTTATGGGTATAGGGTGGATACGTGGGTTTGAGTAGGGTGATCATGGCTCGGCACAACATTGAGGGCCGAAGGGCCTGTTCTGTGCTGTACTGTTCTATGTTCTAAGGGCGTGGGATGTAGCCTCACAAAAGGACTTAAGGGGAATTTTATAAGGAAGCCAATCCATAACCGTAGTGTTGACCAGAAGTTGGCAACGCAGGGCGTAACACCAGGGTGTAGCACCAGGAGTGGACATGGTGTGAGTGGCATGAGAAAGGATCAAAAGATGGGCAACAAAAATCACAAAATGGGCATGAGACCATAAGGGCAGAGGGAATACACAAGTGTCTTACTGTAAGCAGGTTGCATGTAGTCTGGAGGTCAGGATGTGAGAGGCCTAGTGAGAACCACAATGACAGCCTGACTCGGAAGTAAAGAGTGTCTGGAACGGAAGCATTGGAGCTCATATATCATGGATACATAACTCCTGTGACGGCGTTAGTATTTAGTGAAAGCTTGACAAGAGCTTCTTCATATAATTCCGGTAATGACTGGGAAGAGAAGTAGGATTGGAAAGTAAATTCTTGAATTATGTCCTCGTCTCTCTTTTGGTATTGATCCATAACTGTCAATTATCTATTGGGGCGAAGGAAATGTATCAGTACTATGTCTGCAACCCCAATCGAACCATATTTTAGGTATTTTCCCATTCCTAACATATCGCCAAACCAGTTGAGCATTCTGGAGGCCGTCTTGGCAGCAAAATCAATAATAGAGGAGAATACATGTGATTGTTTCGGGAAGGCATTTTTCATAGTTTCGCCTAATACAGTAAAGAATTCTCTCATGGCTCCCGTATAGGAAGTGTCTATTGACTCAAAGTGAGTCTGGAGGTGTTTTATCTGTTTCTCAATGTCCCAATTAGTATATGTAAGGACTAATGGCTCCTGTATGATGACCATTGCGGCATCCATTATTTGTGAAATAAGCAGCCTTAGAAATGGATCTACCGCTGGGGGGCAGTAGGTAGACTGCTTATGTTGTGTGACTGGTGGTAATAAATAGCCACAACACCTGGTATGGTTCATCGTTGGGGTAATTAGCCAGGTGCCGACTAGAAGTGAGCAATCCTCACAAAAGCTTGCTGTGGCTATAATGGTTGAGCCGTTGGCCATGGAGAAGTAGGAGCGGAATGCCTGTGTAATGGGCGTGGCTATTACAGGGCAACCATGTGCACTGGTATCGCAGAGGTGAACTGATGTCCAGTCATCAGCGATGTCGAAGGATCCCTGAGGGCGTTATTTAGCCGTGAGCCAGGTAATGTTAGTTGAGGCGTGTAATAAGGCCGTCTGGTTTTTAAGGGGCAGCTCACTTATACCAACAATATAGTCGGGTTTTATCTGTATCAGGGTATAGTGTTTGGCCCTACAGTGGGGAATGCCAAAAAGTAGGTAAATAATGACACTCCGTTTTCATGAAACATAGGTATTGAGAATACAAGCTGAATCTTATATCGACGCCTTTGGTAATATCTAGTTATCATACCACCTAATATATCTCCAGCAGGATCTTCAGGATTAGAAGTAATGACGTTATAAAGTTTTACAGTTGTTCTTCCTCTTTGTAAACCAGCCAGGTCAAATATTTGTCTAAAGACATATATTCATTGATTGATTGTTCCAATTCTTCCCAGGGGACATGGCCCATTTGGATAGCGTTAATAATTCTACGTAGTTGCGTATAAGTTTTCGTGATCGATAGTTTGGCCCCTATATGTAATATAGCTGCTGCTGGGAGGTCAAGTCCCTGGACCGAGTGTTTTGAGAGGGAAATAATATGGTGAGCAATATTCTACTGGTTGTTCGTCAGTTCCTTATTCCAGGATAAAAACCTGGAGAAAAGGTCTACTGAGATTTGTTATCCCTTAACTATTTGAGCGGAAATAGAGCTACGTTCGCGGCTGGCCATGGGCTGAGGTGCTGTGGGATTGTATGCGATAAGTACGAGGCCTGAGGGAAGTTCAAGAAAATGAACGTTGCGTTTGAAGTTAGAGATGAAAGAGGGAAGTTTATTCCTGAGGTGGCAATCAAGCTGTTGGAGTCAGGCACAGTCAATTGCTGCAGTTGAATTTCCTGCGCTATCTGCCAGGGTAGTATTCCAAAAGGGAATAGATGTTAACGCTTGGTGAAGCGAGTGTAGGAGGGTCTCATTTTCTAATAGGACAAGATAGAGAGATCTGAAGGTGATATTCTGGTTACTGTTATCTGTTGAGATAGAAGCTGTGAGGTTATTAGTACAATGCCAATAGGCTTAAGTAATGGTGCTGTTTACTAGTGGACAAGCTCCCATAACTTTTCTGTTCAATCTCATGCCAACTGTATGGTTTGATAAGGATTGATTGAGGAGGGCAACCCATAGGGGGTGCCTGCAAATGTCATGAAAAGTGATAGGTTGAAATAAATCTTGGCATGAACCTGAGTGATTGGTGCCTTGGAGGATATGTAGGCACGTATCGGGAAGGTTATTGTTGGACGAATTTTGTGATAGTGACTTGAGGAAATTGATAGAATATTTAACAGAGTCTCTGGATTCTTTGTACCAGGGTCCGTAGAAGGAAGTGGAACAAATAATATGTTCACCAGCCATGAGTTGAGTCAGGGGTCGAGTGATTGATGAAATTTCACTTGGAGTATCGTGTTCAATTCTGGTCACCACACTACCAGAAGGATGTGGAGGCTTTCGAGAGGGTGCAGAAGAGATTTACCAGGATGTTGCCTGGTATGGAGGGCATTAGCTATGAGGAGCGGTTGAATAAACTCAGTTTGTTCTCACTGGAACGACGGAGGTTGAGGGGCGACCTGATAAGAGGTCTACAAAATTATGAGGGGCATAGACAGAGTGGATAGTCAGAGGCTTTTCCCCAGGGTAGAGGGGTCAATTGCTAGAGGGCATAGGTTTAAGGTATGAGGGGCAAGGTTTAGAGGTACGAGACAAGTTTTTTATACAGAGGGTAGTGGGTGCCTGGAACTCGCTGCCGGAGGAGGTGGTGGAAGCAGGGACGATAGTGACATTTAAAGGGCATCTTGACAAATATATGAATCGGATGGGAATAGAGGGATACATAAAACATAGAACATAGAACAGTACAGCACAGAACAGGCCCTTCGGCCCTCAATGTTGTGCCGAGCCATGATCACCCTACTCAAACCCACGTATCCACCCTATACCCGTAACCCAACAACCCCCCCCTTAACCTTACCCAGGAAGTGTAGAAGATTTTAGTTTAGACGGGCAGTATGGTCGGCACGGGCTTGGAGGGCCGAAGGGCCTGTTCCTGTGTTGTACCTTTCTTTGTTCTTTGTTCTTTGAGTAGGTATGACTGTATCAAGAAATTATTCCTGAGGCCGACACACAATACCGTACAAAATTGTACAAGAGAGAACGTATAACATTTAAAAACAAATTGATTTTTAGGTCATCATTGGCTACAGGAATAGTGCCAGAGAACTGGAGGATAGCAAATGTGGTCCCTTTGTTCAAGAAGGGGAGTAGAGATAACCCCGGTAACTATAGGCCGGTGAGCCTAACATCTGTGGTGGGTAAAGTCTTGGAGAGGATTATAAAAGATACGATTTATAATCATCTAGATAGGAATAATATGATTAGGGATAGTCAGCATGGTTTTGTGAAGGGTAGGTCATGCCTCACAAACCTTATCGAGTTCTTTGAGAAGGTGACTGAACAGGTGGACGAGGGTAAAGCAGTTGATGTGGTTTATATGGATTTCAGTAAAGCGTTTGATAAGGTTCCCCACGGTCGGCTATTGCAGAAAATACGGAGGCTGGGGATTGAGGGTGATTTAGAGATGTGGATCAGAAATTGGCTAGTTGAAAGAAGACAGAGAGTGGTGGTTGATGGGAAATGTTCAGAATGGAGTTCAGTTACGAGTGGCTTACCACAAGGATCTGTTCTGGGGCCGTTGCTGTTTGTCATTTTTATAAATGACCTAGAGGAGGGAGCAGAAGGATGGGTAAGTAGATTTGCAGACGACACTAAAGTCGGTGCAGTTGTAGACAGTGCGGAAGCATGTTGCAGGTTACAGAGGGACATAGATAAGCTGCAGAGCTGGGCTGAGAGGTGGCAAATGGAGTTTAATGTGGAGAAGTGTGAGGTGATTCACTTTGGAAAGAATAACAGGAATGCGGAATATTTGGCTAATGGTAAAATTCTTGGTAGTGTGGATGAACAGAGGGATCTCGGTGTCCATGTACATAGATCCCTGAAAGTTGCCACCCAGGTTGATAGGGTTGTGCAGAAGGCCTATGGTGTGATGGCCTTTATTGGTAGAGGGATTGAGTTCCGGAGCCATGAGGTCATGTTGCAGTTGTACAAAACTCTAGTACGGCCGCATTTGGAGTATTGCGTACAGTTCTGGTCGCCTCATTATAGGAAGGACGTGGAAGCTTTGGAATGGGTGCAGAGGAGATTTACCAGGATGTTGCCTGGTATGGAGGGAAAATCTTATGAGGAAAGGCTGATGGGCTTGAGGTTGTTTTCGTTAGAGAGAAGAAGGTTAAGAGGTGACCTAATAGAGGCATACAAAATGATCAGAGGGTTAGATAGGGTGGACAGCGAGAGCCTTCTCCCGCGGATGGAGGTGGCTATCACGAGGGGACATAGCCTTAAATTGAGGGGTAATAGATATAGGACAGAGGTCAGAGGTGGGTTTTTTACGCAAAGAGTGGTGAGGCCGTGGAATGCCCTACCTGCAACAGTAGTGAACTCGCCAACATTGAGGGCATTTAAAAGTTTATTGGATAAGCATATGGATGATAAGGGCATAGTGTAGGTTAGATGGCCTTTAGTTTTTTTCCATGTCGGTGCAACATTGAGGGCCGAAGGGCCTGTACTGCGCTGTATCGTTCGTTCTAAATTAAGGAAGAAAAGCAGGGAAGGTTCCATCAGAGTATAGGACACCGTAAATCTCAATTGGTTCCTGACTCTCATCATCTGGACACCTCAAGGTTCCATTCCAAAAAGGGTCTCAAAGGGGTTACCATGGTGGGAGTCAGACTCTGAGTCATCACCATTTCCCAGGTGCCAAACCCGTGCCTGGAGTTTGAGTGCTAATGCGGCGTGTGCCGATGTGGGGTCCATTTCGTCATTCTGTGTCAGGCGACAGGAATTATCACGGTGCCAGTGTTTCATGTTCCGTAGGGCGGTCGGGGCAAAGCTGGTGTCGCTATCGTCGGGTGGTGGGTCAGGTTCCGGCGTTGGCAAATAAATCGTCTCTAAGGGGCTGAACATATCATGGTTGGTGTCTCCGGGCCTGTAGTGACTGGGGCCTGGTCTGTGTGTCCATTGTTCGGGTCTCTCGGGGACGTCAGTTGTGCTGTCGCTGTCGCTAGCAGCCGAATCAAGCGTTAGGGTGAAATTTGATTCTGGGGGCGTGTTCAAGGTCATGTCTGTGGACGTGCTGCTGCTGCTAGGGGGAGGGCGGGATCGGGTTGTCAGTGGGCGGGTCTCTGTTGTCTGCCATCGCCAATGAGAGGTGGTGTGAGTGGCTGCACTGCATTCCATAAACCTTAAGCTGATTTACATGGAACCATCCTGACTTTACATTCGGATACGCGATTTTATCAACCGAGGGGCTTACTTTGTCCGAGATTGAATAGGGTCCTGAAAAGTTAGGGGAGAGGAATGATCTGGGGTTGTATAAGGAGCTCATGACTTGCTGTCCGACTGTATACTTGTCTGGTGTACTGTCTTATCAAAGCAGGCCTTACTCTGCTTTCGTTTAGCGCCTAGTCGAACAGCTGCAGCAAGCTGTGCTGCTTTAATTTTCTCTACCATGTGCTGGACTGCTTTCCCATGGGTCAGGAATACTTGGTACCCTTCATGGGTCGTCCGGTCATGAGGGTATGGGGGGGTGTATCCTGTCGAACTCGACACCGTGTTTCTAATAAATATCAGTGCGAATGAGAGCACTGTGTCCCATGTCGTGTTGTGCTGCTGCACCATTTTTCTAAGTATGGTCTTTAGTGTCCGATTCATGTGTTCCACAATGCCGCTGGACTGCGGGTGATAGGCAATGTGGAACTTTTGCTTTATATCAAAAATTGTCATGACATTTTTCATGACCCTGCCTGTGAATTGCGAACCTTGGTCCGACTCAATACTACGGGGGAGTCCCCACCTGGTGAAAATTTGCTCGGTTAGGAAATTTGCCGTGGCCTTGGCTGTATTTGTTGTCGAGGGGAAACCTTTGATCCATTTCGTAAATGTGTCGATTACATCCAACGCATATTTGTATCCATTTCTGCACGGGGGGGAGGGGGGAGGGGGGGAGAGCAGACCAATATAATCTAACTGTAAGTTTGTCCACGGGCCATTTACAGGGCGGGTGTGTCGTAGCTGGGCTTTTTTCGCATATCTGTCCGGGTTGTTCTGTGCACAATTCAAGTAATTTTCAACATAAGGGGATACGTTGGTTTTTAACACAGGCTACCAGCAGAGAGGTCTGAGGTGGGCAAGGGTGGATTCTATCCCTTGGTGTCCATGGCCGTCATGGAATTTATAAATGATCTCATTCCTGTCCTGGATGGGGACTACATAAATGCCATCTTTTAAAACGATTCGCTCATGGACCGTGATAGAACTTTTAAACTTTTCGTAGGGAGCTGGGAAGTTTCCTTTCAAAATTTCCATCAAAGTCTCGTCTCCCTTCTGTGCCTGGGCTAAGTCTTGAATGTTGGTCTGTGAGACCTGAACCGCGTGTACTGGGGCACTCTCGGGGGGTTGCCAAAAGTGGCCATGTCGTGAGCCTGCCTTCGCTAGGGCGTCAGCATTACCGGGTGGGGAGGAACGATGGTGACTTCTTGCTTTAACAATGTCATATTTTCTGCCTTTTGCTGTCTGGAGGATATATTTGAGCAATGGGGCTGAGGGTAGGGGTGTTCCGTCGGCGGAAATAAATCCTCTAGATTCCCACATGGTAGGAATTCTGTTAGATTGTTGCAGACGTACAAACTGTCTGAAGGAATCGGGGTGCTGGACAATGCAAGCGATGGCTGTTAACGCGGCTGCCTGCGAACCTAAGTGTCCAGGCAACTTTAAAGCAATTTCTTCTAAAGCGCATTCCTGCGCGTCCTCTACATAAATCCCACATCCTGTGATCCTTTTTCCATCAAGGACTGTGGAGGAGCCATCTAAATAAATTCTCAAAGCTTTGTCTGTGGACTGGGTCGTCTGTGGTTGGATGCCTGTCTTTTTCTGTACCAACTTGGGAACAAAGGGGCCTGTGCTGTGCTTGGGGGCTATGATCTCGCACTCATGTCGGGTTCCTGCATAGTGCAAATTGTCGGCCAGAAATGTGTGCATTTTTGTCCGTTTTACGATAATGTTGCGTCCTTGAAGGAGTAGGGTCCATTACGCTGCTCGAATTTGGCTTACTGTGCCGTCTTTTAGTTTGCCGTCCAATAAAAGCTGTGTCGGCGTGTGCTCGGTCAAAATGGTTATGGGGTTGAGTCCGGTTATGTACGAGAAGTACTGTACCGCCCAGAAAACTGCTCGTAGGTGCCTTTCGCAGGGTGAAAATCCCTGCTCTACTGGATCTAAAACTCGTAAGGCATAGGCTACGGGTCCTAAACGATTGTGCCTTCCTTGCAGGAGTATGGCCGAAAGGGTTCGGTCGGTGGTCGGTACCTCTGTCGCGTATGGGGACTGGGGCTTGCAAAGCGGGGGCTGTGCTCCGGGCACGTTTCAACGCACCCACAGCATCCGTGTGCTGTGGAAGCCATTTCCATGGGGCCTGTTTCTTTAGGAGATCGGAAAGTGGGGCTGCTTTCGTGACAAAACCTTCTCTGTGGTTTCTACAATATCCAACTAGGCCTAAAAATGACCGGAGTGCTGCAATGTTTTGGGGTAAGGGCAGTTTTACAATCGAGTCTATGCGTTTATGTTCTATTTCATGCTTCTCATGCGTGATGACCGTACCTAAATATGTGACTTTTTCCTGTAGGATTTGAGCTTTCTTGGGGTTAATTTTGCATCCAATTGTTGTGAGTAGTACTAATAATTCTGAAAGAAGCGATATGTGCTCTTCCTTGGTGTCAGTCTGTTGGAGCAAGTCGTCCACATACTGAACAAGGCATTCAGGGCGGGAAAATTTAGATAAGCCGTTCGCCAATTGTCTGTGAAAAATGGAGGGGGAGTTGTGGAAGCCTTGTGGAAGGCACGTCCACGTGTACTGCTGTCCCTGTAAAGTGAACTCAAATTTATACTGGCCTGCTTTGTCAGTGGTATGGACTAAAAGCCATTGCTAATATCCAATGCCGTGAACAATTATGACTGGAATCCCTGTTTTAACATGGTCTTGGGTCTCGTGGCAATGGTGGGGGCTGTTAGTGGAGTCACTTTGTTCAATTCCCTATAATTGATGGTCAGCCACCATGAACCATCTGGTTTTCTTACTGGCCAAATCGGGGCATTGTACTCCTTGGTTTAATAAACTTTGGATTACCTTGGCTATCTCTCCCTCAGCTTGCTGGAGAAAGCCGTATTGTTTCTGGGGCTTAGGATGGGACCTGTAAAGTTAACCACTCCTGGGATTTTGCCGCAGTCATGCTTGTGCTGGGCAAACAATGCTTTATGTCTTTGCAAGACTTCTCTAACTGCTTTGTCTGTGGTAATGGTTTGTGGATCAAACCAGTACTCTCCTACTGAGCTAATCCTGTGTGTATAGTCTCCTACTGTGAGCGTGTACATACCATTAGAGCGCTGCTCTACCCATTTTCCATGTACATCTCTTAACTAGGTCGAATGAAAGGTTGTGTGTACTCATGAAATCTATGCCCAGGATGTGTTCTGCTGCCTGGGGTAAATCTATTAAAACGACCGAGTGTTTTGTTTTAATATTGCCAATCTGTACATCCACAGGGGCTGTGATGTGTCCCTGCTGGAGGTGACCTGCAAAGCCACTAAGGGTAATTGTGTCAGTAGTGGGCCATATCTCTCTCTGGTACATAGTGGAGGAGTTTTAAAGTGGTTCGGGGACCCTCCTGTGTCCCAAAGGAACTCTACTGGGTGTCCCCGGACTGTGCCTGCAACCTACCGGTCTTCCGGACTTATCCCAAAGGGTATCACAGACCCAAGTTGGGGAGCCCGAACACCGTCAATCGATGCCGTTCATGGCCGAATTATCTGCTTGGGCGCTAACGCTGTGGGATGGGTCTGGGCATTATTTCTTGGGGGGGGGGGGGCATTTGTGTGCTGATTCCTTTGCTGTTTCGGGGGGGCATTGCATTCTCGGGCGTAATGTTCCTCGTGTCCGCAATTATAACATTCCTGCACTTTAGAGTGCTGCGCGTTACTTCTGCCTTCATTTACCCATGCGGGGTCTTGGTGTGCCCTTACTGGATTGATTGTGGCATCTACTCTCTCCTGCTCTGCCTTCTGGTAGGGTACTGTTACCAAGCTCTCGATAAGCGCTTCAAAACCCACACTTCATTGTGTGCGGGATGAGGGATCGTAATTGGCACATGCCTTCTGTCCTGCTTTGTGGCATGGGTTACAAGGGTTTTAGCCGTATAGTCTGCTGGTAAAGTGGATCCAGAGGCATCGATGCAGAGGATCGATAGCTGGTTGAAACTTGTGGTGGTATCATTTGATACCTGGCGACTCTGAGCATTAGAATATAGATACCAAAAAAAAGGAGAGCAAACCCACTGATCGCCGTAGTTACAGCAGAGCCACAGAAAACGCAGCAGTTATTGGCAACCTTGGTGGGATTCGACCCAGAAGTGACCGTATCATTCCGAGAACCCACAAAAGCGTTTGAATTAGAAATCCAATATTGGCAAAGTAAAATAAACCAGTATCGATCAAACCTCCAGAATTCGGAAGTGTGCAATTTGCATGCGTACCAACAAAGGGATATAAGGTAACCTCAATAGATTTTGTTGTGTGAAACTTTCTGGAGTTGCGTAAACCGGAAAATAGCTTGAGCCTTACCCGTGTTTGCACCACCGCTTTATTCCCCCTTGTTCCAAATTTCCAGTAGAGACAGAAGTAATTGTAGGGATGGCCATGAAGGCAATGGAACGCCTTATGCATCTGCAGATCAGAACAGTGTCCCGTATGGGAAAAAGAGATTTAGGAGATACCTAAAGGGGAAGAGGGCCCCTATAGTCGGAATTTTGCGCAAATGAGGAAACAGGTCCTGGCAGCATAGGACAGTCTTGTGGGACAGCCTGACCGAGATCCACAAGAAAAGTTTAAGTAAGGTTCGTAAAGACCGATGGCAATCGTGTCCTGCTTGGCACAATTGCGAGGCACAGAGAATGGTCGTGAGGACGCTCCGTAGACAGCTTGAGGAGAAGGAGAGAAGTAGAGGGAGACATTAGTGAAAGCGAGAGATTAAATGTGCAGCTCCGGGAGCAGCTAGCGACGAAGGATAAGGAGATGGATAATGTCAAGAGGGCACACCAATCTTGTTTCGCCCACCTCAGCAGCTTCCAGATTAAGGTCCTACAGGACCGCTTCGTGCGTACTGGTAAGAGAAGAAACAGAGAACCAGGTAAACAATTGAGAAACAATGCGATGAATGAAGGGCAGCCCTCCGAGCACTCCACAGTTCCACCACTGAACAGAGGGCAGAGGTCGGTGGATCATGATGCCAAGTGCAGGCAGTAAATTGCAAGATTGCAATCCCTGCTATCCGTCCAGAATGGGTTCAGAGATACCTTTGGCCCACAGTCGATCAGGAGGATGGCCCCGATTGGCAGCCACTCAGTGAAACTTGAGAGTAAACTTGCTCAGAATATAAAAACAGACAGTAAAAGTTTTTACAAATATAAAGACAAAAAAGAGTGGCTAAGGTAAATATTGTCCTTTAGAGGATGAGAAGGGAGTTTTAATAATGGGAAATGAGGAAATGGCTGAGGAACTGAACAGGTTTTTGGGTCAGTCTTCACAGTGGAAGACACAAATAACATGCCAGCGACTGATAGAAATGAGGCTATGACAGGGTGAGGACCTTGGATGGATTGTTATCACTAAGGAGGGAGTGATTGGGCAAGCTAATGGGGCTAAAGGTAGACAAGTCTCCTGGCCCTGATGGAATGCATCCTAGAGTCTAAAAGAGATGGCTAGGGAAATTGCATGATGCACTAGTGATAATTTACCGAAATTCACTAGACTCTGTGGTGGTCCCGGTGGATTGGAAATTAGCAAACTGTGACGCCACTGTTTAAAAAAGGAGGTAGGCAGAAAGCAGGGAAATTATAGGCCAGTGAGCTTAACTTCGGTAGTAGGGAAGATGCTGGAATCTATCATCAAGGAAGAAATGCGAGGCATCTGGATAGAAATTGTCCCATTGGGCAGAAGCAGCATGGGTTCGTAAAGGGCAGGTCATGCCTAACTAATTTAGTGGAATTTTTTGAGGACATTACCAGTGCAGTAGATAACGGGGAGCCGATGGATGTGGTATATCTGGATTTCCAGAAAGCCTTTGACAAGGTGCCACACAAAAGGTTGCTGCATAAGATAAAGATGCATGGCATTAAGGGTAAGTAGTAGCATGGATAGAGGATTGGTTAATTAATAGAAAGCACAAGAGTTGGGATAAATGGGTGTTTCTCTGGTTGGCAATCAGTAGCTAGTGGTGTCCCTCAGGGATCCGTGTTGGGCCCACAATTGTTCACAATTTAAATAGATGATTTGGAGTTGGGGACCAAGGGCAATGTGTCCAAGTTTGCAGATGACACTAAGGATGAGTGGTAAAGCGAAAAGTGCAGAGGATACTGGAAGTCTGCAGATGGATTTGGATAGGTTAAGTGAATGGCTCGGGTCTGGCAGATGGAATACAAATGTTGACAAATGTGAGGTTACCATTTTGGTAGGAATAACAGCAAACAGGGATTATTATTTAAACGATAAAATATTAAAGCATGCCGGCTGTGCAGAGAGACTTGGGTGTGCTAGTGCATGAGTCACAGAAGGTTGGTTTTACAAGTGCAACAGGTGATTAAGAAGGCAAATGGAATTTTGTCCTTCATTGCTAGAGGGATGGAGTTTAAGACTAGGGAGGTTATGTTGCAATTGTATAAGGTGTTAGTGCGGCCACACCTGGAGTATTGTGTTCAGTTTTGGTCTCCTTACTTGAGAAAGGACGTACTGGCGCTGGAGGGTGTGCAGAGGAGATTCACTAGGTTAATCCCAGAGCTGAAGGGGTTGGATTATGAGGAGAGGTTGAGTAGACTGGGACTGTACTCGTTGGAATTTAGAAGGATGAGGGGGGATCTTATAGAAACATTATAAAATTAGAAGGGAATAGATAGGATAGATGCGGGCAGGTTGTTTCCACTGGCGGCGGTGACAGCAGAAACTAGGGGAGCATAGCCTCAAAATAAGGGGAAGTAGATTTAGGACTGAGTTTAGGAGGAACTTCTTCACCCAACGGGTTGTGAATCTATGGAATTCCCTTGCCCAGTGAAGCAGTTGAGGCTCCTTCATTACATGTTTTTAAGGTAAAGATAAATAGTTTTTTGAAGAATAAAGGGATTAAGGGTTATGGTGTTCGGGCCGGAAAGTGGAGCTGAGTCCACAAAAGATCAGCCATGATCTAATTCGAATGGCGGAGCAGGCTCGAGGGGCCAGATGGCCTACTCCTGCTCCTATATGTTCTTATGAAACGGCCCAACGGTACGTGAATGAGACAGAAAATTAGAAAAGAGCCCCCCCCCCCCTGCAGGCCCCGAAAGAAAAGCGCCCGCACCACCGACTGCACAGGCAGCACCTAACCCAATGAATCCCATCACTACGCAGCGCAGGGTCACCACGGAAGACCAACCCGATTTTGTGTATACAACCCCATTAACCATCACCCAGTTACGAGATGCCCGCGATAAGATTTGAGACTTTCCACCCCATATCAGACCCACGCCACTTTTTCGAACTAGTGAAGCATCAGACCCTCGTGTACGGTTTAGACGAGAAGGAAGAGGTAAAGCTCATAGTTATGTGCCTTGACCCGTCAGTTAGTTCAGCCCTTCCCGACCCACAAAATGTAGGAGGAGGTAGCCTCCAAGAGATGAAAACAGCCATTTTAGATGCCATTGGCAATAATAGAGGAGATCCGGTAGAAGGACTCAACCGGTGAAGACAGAAAAAGGGAGAGCATCCAACAGCATTTCCTGGACGCCTCTGGATCCACTTTACCGCTGTGTTCGGTGAGTTAGCCCGCGCCCGTTTATCAGCAGACTATACGGCTAAATGGACCAGCTATCGAGGGGCTCGTTTAGCACACTGGGCTAAATCACTGGCTTTTAAAGCAGACCAATGCAGGCCAGCAGCACGGTTCAATTCCTGTACCAGCCTCCCGAACAGGCGCCGGAATATGGCGACTAGGGGCTTTTAACAGTAACTTCATTGAAGCCTACTTGTGACAATAAGCAATTTTCTTTTTTTTTTTCATTTCATCAGAGAGCCAAACACCAGTTAGTTAGTTCAAGGTCAAGGGTACTTTATTTACACACAATTAGTCGTGCAACATAACCTATCGACTAAGACAACCTGAAATTAACTTCAGGCAACTGGCTTAGGTCAGAGGAAGTGTTGAGAGCCACTGTTTGATTCTGGATCTATCGAGTCTGGAGAGGTAACTGCTGCTCAGCTAGGTTCATCCATCTGGTAGCGAGCGTTGAACTTGGACTTGCTTCTGGTGATGCTGCACTTGGAAACAGACGTAGCCGGGGCCCCAGGTCCAAGAGAAGACGAACACATGGTAGACTATCTTCTTATGCCTGGGGTTTTTGAGCTCTTTTGGGCGGTCCTTCAGTTTGGACCCAACTAATTAGGTGATCCCCGATCACTGTGTTTGATTTCTAACCAATAAATGGGCGGGTGCCTGGATGGCTGGGCGTGTCCCAAGCGGTCACTGACGGTTGTTTACACTTCCCTAGAACAGGAAGTTGCACCAAAATGTCTGGGACTGTACCGGTCGCTCAAATACCAGTCCTTTGTCTTGGTGGAGATGGGCCATCAAATGCTAATCGGCCCATCAAAATGCTAATTGGTCGGAGTTTCGAAACCATCTGGACTCCTTGCTTGCAAATATACATTTCAGGCTCTGAGCCTGCCTGAATCTTGCTTTGTCCATTTTACCCGCTAGGCTTTGCGAGTTTCTATGTCCCTGGTTGTAAGAGGCCATCCCAGATGGCGACATTGGGAACTGAGGGACTTGTGGATGCATAGATCTTTGAAGGTGGCAGGACGTATTGAGAGAATGGTTATAATAATCTTTATTATTGTCACAAGTAGTCTTACAATAACACTGCAATGAAGTTAGTCAAAATCCCCTAGTCGCCACATTCCGGCGCCTGTTCGGGTACACTGAGGGAGAATTCAGAATGTCCAATTCATCTAACAGCACGTCTTTCGGGACTTGTGGGAGGAAACCGGAGCACCCGTAGGAAATGCACGCAGACACGGGGATAACGTGCAGACTCCGCACAGACAGTAACCGAAGCCGGGAATCGAACCTGGGACCCTGACACTGTGAAGCAACAATGCTAATCATTGTGCTACCATGCTGCTCAATCGAAGGAGCCGGTGAATTCCAGGTGAGTAGGTGGTAAGTAGGTCTACAACCTACTTCGGTGAACGTCATTCGGTCCCAGCCATTCGGGACAATGTCCGACTCCGATGTCTTACATGAGTCTGGAGAATCACGTGTGGTGCGGAGGTTGTCGGAGGCTCGCTGGAAGCCTCGCATAGCATTCTCCGCCCGCATTGCGCTCTCCCTTGAGCGCAACGTGGCCGGCGAATCTCGCTTTAATTGTGGGCTAAACCAGTGACAAACTCGCCAGAGTCCCAAAAAGTGACTAAGTGGCATTGAATAGTGTGGGAAACTTGCCGGCGGGAAACTCCCTAAAAAGTATTAATCGGCGCCAGCCTGAGCACTTGCTGGGGAGGCCACTGAATGACAGGAGGCCATTGGATAAGGGGTTATGAAAATGGGGCTGAAGCGGCTGAAGTTTCCCGCTCTGTGAACTGTTCCTTCACAGCTCCAGGGTCCCAGGTTTGATTACCGGCTTGGGATTCCCGGCGGAGTCTGCACGTTTTCCCTGTGCCTGGGTGTGTTTCCTCCGGGTGCTCCGGTTTCCTCCCAGAAGTCCTTAGGGACGTGCTGTTAGGTGAACTGGACATTCTGAATTCTCCGTCTGTGTAACCAAACAGGTGCCGGAATGTACGCCCTCTGTGTACCCGACCAGGCGCCGGTCTCCTGCAGAAACACCACTCCCGCCTTCATGCTCCTCAATTGTGCGAAGACCCAAGACCTTTTCACCGGACCATTAAGTCCCCATACATTCCATGTTACGAATCTTACTGGAGGCTTGCGCCTCCATTCCCCTCTACTGTCCGCCATCCTCCCCTTCCAACTCTGCCCCCTTTAGTTTCACCCTAAACCAAGCCCATCGAAGATGGCCCCCTTCTCCGTCTATGATCTATTACTCCAAACCTGCCACGTCTCATCCCCCTACCCCTCCTCTACCCCCACTTGGCCAACCCCCGCGGCCACCACCCTCATCTCACTTCCGTTCACCAGCATTATCTGCCAGCTCCTGAAAAAGGGAAAAAATCTGTACAGACTGTATAGTTGATTGCTGGAAAGTATGCTTCCCGGGTGTTTATTTCCTGTAATCTGTTTTGATACATGTTTGTTATAAAAATACATTTCAGACATGAAAATAAAACCACCACAAATGGTGCGGGAGGGTGGGGGTGTGGCGGGCATTGCCCCATACAAATGTTTTGCCCCTTAGCAAACAATCACAACAAATCACCCCACTCGAGAAAGAAACACCCTCCAGCCCCCTCAATATCGTATCTTCCGATCTCTGTTCTGGCTTGTCAGCCACCAGCCCAATCAGCATCTTTAGACAGGCAAGCTAATGATACGCGGGTTCTGCCTTCTGGATCTGTTCTCCTGCTCCTCTACCGTTGCGACTTGCAAAGGCCCAACTTCGCCTCCATTGCCACCACCCGATCACTATGGTCGGACATCACCTTCTCCATTTCTCGGAAGATGCGATGTTGTTCCTCCAGTTTGCGTTGATCTTCACTGGAACATTGCAGCAGGCCAAGGACAGACTTGTGGGAATGAGAGCAGGGTCTTGTGTCAAAATGGCAAGCAACGGGAAGGTCAAGGTCCTGAATGCATACAGTCCGAAGGTGCTCAGCAAAGTGATCACCTAGTCTGCATTTGGTCTCTCCGATATAGAGGAGACCACATTGGGAGCAGCGAATGCAATAGACAAAATTGAAAGAGGTGCAAGTGAAACACTGCTTAACCTGGAATGAGTGTTTTGAGCCTGGGATGTTAAGTATGGAAGAGGCACCCTGTCGCATGGAGCAGCCCGAGAGCCATCAGGCACCCTGAGGGAGGAGGAGGTGATGGGGCCTGTGCTGGTGACTCCCACAGGGGAGGTGCCCAACAGTGCAACACCTCAGACCCCCATCCTCCTGTCCCTGGTGCAACTGCTGGGCAGCAGGCAAAACAGGGCGGCACCACTCCACCTGGGACGCCCGAGATGCAGCTAGACACATCCAGGCCCAGTCGTGCCTGAAGACACCCGCCAATGGGGACCCAGGTCGCAGGATGGGATCACAGCAGGCCGCCTCCATTCCTACTGTACCGTCTGGGGATCCACCAAGATGAAGCATTAGGGCCCGTAAGGCCAGAACTTTAGACACTAGTTAAGATAGCACGGGTGCAGGGCAGTTTAGTTATAGAGGCTAGGTAGGGTAAAGGGAGGGATGGGCGGTTGTTGTGGGTGGCCCTGGATTCTCCAACCTCCCCCCCCCACCAGCCCCCGACCGTCCTCCATCACCATCCCAGGGATCCGATGGACCATGTGATGGAATGGCATCTCGCACGCAGGGATCACCCAGGTGGGCGGTGGAAAGTGCTATCGTGGTAG